>NC_088409.1:29595772-29823272 GCF_034236695.1 Oncorhynchus nerka | reverse complement strand
GTAGGAGCGGTGTGTGTGTTTGTGTAGGAGCAGTGTGTGTGTGTGTTTGTTTAGGAGCAGTGTGTGGGTGTGTGTGTGTGTAGGAGCAGTGTGTGTGTGTGTGTGTGTGTGTAGGAGCAGTGTGTGTGTGTGTGTGTAGGAGCAGTGTGTGTGTGTGTAGGAGCAGTGTGTCTGTGTGTGTGTAGGAGCAGTGTGTGTGTGTGTGTAGGAGCAGTGTGTGTGTGTGTGTGTGTGTGTGTGTGTGTGTGTGTGTGTGTGTTTGTGTGTGTGTGTGTGTGTAGGAGCAGTGTGTGTGTGTGTGTGTAGGAGTAGTGTGTGTGTGTGTGTGTGTGTAGGAGCAGTGTGTGTGTGTGTGTAGGAGCAGTGTGTGTGTGTGTAGGAGCAGTGTGTGTGTGTGTGTGTGTAGAAGCAATGTGTGTGTGTGTGTAGGAGCAGTGGAGCAGTGTGTGTGTGTAGGAGAAGTGTGTCTGTGTGTAGGAGCAGTGTGTGTGTGTGTGTGTGTGTGTGTGTGTAGGAGCAGTGTGTGTGTGTAGGAGCAGTGTGTGTGTGTGTGTGTGTAGGAGCCGTGTGTGTGTGTGTAGAAGCGGTGGGGGTTTATGCTGGCAGCTAGTGGGCTGCGTATTTGTGTGTGTGTGTAGGAGCAGTGTGTATGTGTGTAGGAGCGGTGTGTGTGTAGGTGCAGTGTGTGTGTAGGAGCAGTGTGTGTGTGTAGGAGCAATGTGTGTGTAGGTGCAGTGTGTGTGTGTGTGTGTAGGAGCAGTGTGTATGTGTGTAGGAGCAGTGTGTGTGTGTGTAGGAGCACTGTGTGTGTGTGTGTAGGAGCAGTGTGTGTGTTAGCAGAGAAAAACTGCTGATCCACAACCAAATTTCGAAATTCTACGATTCTACTATTCTAACTCTAAATAGTAATTCAAGACCCCGACAGAGTTCCTGAATTAAAAATAAATAATAATTATTACGTTTTGGGAAATTGATCTGCATATAGCCGTGGGACCTAGGTATGTTGAGGGTGCCCCCTGAAAAATCTGAAAGTAAAAAAGTTTTGATAACAAAAAATTCTCGCTAAAGTTATACGATTTAATGTCACATGCACAAGTATGGTAAAGTGCCTTTCATGCAAACTCAAAACTCAAAACCCAACAATGCAATAATCAATAACAATGTCTTTTTTTTTTTACACACAAGAAATAAGAAATATGAAATACACAATAAAATAAGTAGGTAAATATACTATATACAGGGACTATTTTTAAAAGTCAGTTCCAATAACATATTTACAATGTGCAGGGATACTGGAGTGATGGAGGTAGATGTGTAAAATGGTAAGGGGTCTAGGCACCATGATATAAGATAAACAGAGTAGCAGCAGTTTGTATGTGAGTGAGTGTGCAAGTGTGTGGAGTCGGTATAAATGTCTGTGCATATTATGTGTGAGCAAGCAAATGATGGAGTGAGTATTTGTGAGTGTGTTGGAGTGACAGTGTGTGTTAGTTTGTAGGAGCAGTGTGTGTGTGTGTGTAGGAGCAGTGTGTGTGAGTGTAGGAGCAGTGTGTGTGTGTGTAGGAGCAGTGTGTGTGTGTGTGTAGGAGCAGTGTGTGTGTGTGTGTAGGAGCAGTGTGTGTGAGTGTGTTGGAGTGACAGTGTGTGTTATTGTGTAGGATCCTGTGAATGTACATAGAGACAATAAAGTTTCTCTTGTGTGTAAAGTTGCAAGGTTAACTCAGATAGTCCATGAAGCAAGTTTGTTAGCTATTTATCAATCATATTGCTTGGGGATAGAAGCTGTTCAGGAGCCTGTTGGTGTCAGACTTGATGCACCGGTACCACTTGCAGTGCGGCAGCAGAAAAAATAGTCTATGGTGGTTGGAGTCTAAAAGTAGTGCACTGGGCCTTTAGCCCATGGGGCCTTTCCTAGTCCTTGATACATGGGCCTACAAAAGGGGGCTGCCAGTTGCCCATCCCTGGTATAAACTCTGGTCTACATACAGCCAGTTCAATTTGACTTGGGTCATAGCAACATTGTTCGCAGAGGGCGAATTATACTGTGACATTCGGGGGTCTCTATTTATTTCATGGGACCTCCAATGTGTGCACACACAAAAAATGCATGGGCCTAATAGTAAAGACATGATATTTAACTGCCTGTTTTTTATTTAGCATGAACACAACCAGTCATTAAGTTTTCATCTTTATTGTCAAACAAATCACTTAACAAAGTAGGCTGCCTGCACATGTTCATCCACTCAAGAATCGAAACAATGCACTGGGCACTCACGCAATTTGATGAATCTGTTACAAAACACCAAAAAGTGTAATGACATTCAGTGATTGTCATTGAGTCTATGCTCTTGTAACCTGAATTAATACATTTTTTATCAAAAGAAAAGTTGGGACACCTGAAAAGGGTCTGAGATATGGGACTGTCCAGGGATGACAACCCATACTGGGCAAAGATGTCAATTTGTGTGTGTGTGTGTGGGAGCAGTGTGTGTAGGAGCAGTGTGTGTGTGTGTGTGTCTGTGTAGGAGCAGTGTGTGTGTCTGTGTAGGAGCAGTGTGTGTGTGTATGTGTGTGTAGGAGCAGTGTGTCCGTGTGTGTGTAGGAGCAGTGTATGTATGTGTGTGTGTGTGTGTGTGTGTGTAGGAGCTGTGTATGTGTGTGTGTGTGTATGTGTGTGTAGGAGCAGTGTGTGTGTGTAGGAGCAGTGTGTGTGTGTGTGTAGGAGCAGTGTGTGTGTGTGTGTGTGTAGGAGCAGTGTGTGTGTAGGAGCAGTGTGTGTGTGTGTGTGTAGGAGCAGTGTGTGTGTGTGTGTGTGTGTAGGAGCAGTGTGTGTGTGTGTGTGTGTGTGTAGGAGCAGTGTGTGTGTGTGTGTAGGAGCAGTGTGTGTGTGTGTGTGTGTGTAGGAGCAGTGTGTGTGTGTGTGTGTGTGTGTGTGTGTGTGTGTGTGTGTGTGTGTGTGTGTGTGTGTAGGAGCAGTGTGTGTGTAGGAGCGGTGAGGGTTTATGCTGCTAAAATCAAATCAGCCAGTAATATATTGGTCGGTTTGTGCTGTAATCAGAAACACCGTCTGGCTGGCTGGAGGAAGTAGTGTTTATCCTGAGGAGAATCATTACAGTGTTATAAGTGACTCATGAGGACTGACTAACACTAGCAGCTGTGTTATGTCTGACTTGTTTGGTCCTGTTGTACTCACCAACAATGCATTACTAAATGTTTGTTTGTGTGTGTCGGGTGGGTGGGTGTGGGTGAGGGTGGTGGGTGGGTGTGTGTCAGGTTGTGGGTGGGTGGGTGTGTGTCGGGTTGTGGGTGGGTAAGTGTGTATGTGTCGGTTTTTGGGTAGGTGGGTGTGTGTCAGGTTGTGGGTGGGTGTGTGTCAGGTTGTGGGTGGGTAAGTGTGTATGTGTCGGTTTTTGGGTCGGTGGGTGTGTGTCGGGTTGTGTGTGGGTGTGTGTCAGGTTGTGGGTGGGTGTGTGTCAGGTTGTGGGTGGGTGTGTGTCGGGTTGTGGGTGGGTAAGTGTGTATGTGTCGGTTTTGGGTGGGTGGGTGTGTGTCAGGTTGTGGGTGGGTGTGTGTCAGGTTGTGGGTGGGTGTGTGTCAGGTTGTGGGTGGGTGTGTGTCGGGTTGTGGGTGGGTAAGTGTGTGTGTGTCGGTTTTTGGGTGGGTGGGTGTGTGTCGGGTTGTGGGTGGGTGTGTGTCAGGTTGTGGGTGGGTGTGTGTCAGGTTGTGGGTGGGTGTGTGTCAGGTTGTGGGTGGGTGTGTGTTGGGTTGTGGGTGGGTGTGTGTCAGGTTGTGGGTGGGTATGTGTCAGGTTGTGGGTGGGTGTGTGTCAGGTTGTGGGTGGGTGTGTGTTGGGTTGTGGGTGGGTGTGTGTCAGGTTGTGGGTGGGTATGTGTCAGGTTGTGGGTGGGTATGTGTCAGGTTGTGGGTGGGTGTGTGTCTGATTGTGGCTGTGTCACAGTGTGAATAGCGAGGAGAGGAGACACACTAGTGCTGACAGGCTTCTGTCCGTCTGTACTCAAAAGTCTGCGTCACGGATTAGCATACATATATTTATATAGCTATTTTTCCCTCTCACTCACTCTCTTTATTCCTTATTTATTCGTGGGAGTTTTAAGCTAATTAGTTGGAGTCCAAGGGAACACAATAATTGCATCCTGGGGGAAAGGAGGATGGCGAGGGAGTGGGAGAGTGGAGGACACAGTGTTTAGTTAGAGGTCTGTTAGTTAGGTGGCAGACAGACAGACACACAGACACACATATGTGTCAGAGATTTTTGTAGATTTAACAATAATGAGAGAGAGAGAGAGAGAGACAGAGAGAGAGACAGAGAGAGAGAGAGAGATGGCAAAATGATGAACAGATTGAAAGAAAGGAGGACAGAGGGAGGAATGAAAATGAATTAGAAAAAATATGGAGGTGATGAAAATAAATCCTCTTCCTTGAGGGGGACTTTAGCACGACCAATCAATCATTGTATTAATCTCAATCCTTACCTCATCTTTC
Organism: Oncorhynchus nerka; assembly: GCF_034236695.1. Classification (NCBI taxonomy): domain Eukaryota; kingdom Metazoa; phylum Chordata; class Actinopteri; order Salmoniformes; family Salmonidae; genus Oncorhynchus; species Oncorhynchus nerka. The sequence goes on along the minus strand of NC_088409.1, from coordinate 29,818,769 downwards.
CATGAATCTGATCTCTGACCCCCCTCTCCCTCTATCATGCCCTCCCTTCATCTGTCTATCTCTCTAACAAACGCCATCTCTCATCTGTTCCATCAGTCTTTCATTCTCTATCCCTTTCACTGTCTGTCCGATCTGTGCTCTCATGACACTGCAAAACAATGGACATGCAGTTACACTTACAAATCTGGAATGGGTCTTGATGCTTTAGTGTGTTTTCCACTAACTCAGCCGGACTTCTGTTCGAGTGGCTATTATGTGGAGCTGTATGGTGTGTTCTGTACCTACATTTATAAAGTGGAGCTGGACTGTTCTGTACCTACATTTATAAAGTGGAGCTGGACTGTTCTGTACCTACATTTATAAAGTGGAGCTGGACTGTTCTGTACCTACATTTATAAAGTGGAGCTGGACTGTTCTGTACCTACATTTATAAAGTGGAGCTGGACTGTTCTGTACCTACATTTATAAAGTGGAGCTGGACTGTTCTGTACCTACATTTATAAAGTGGAGCTGGACTGTTCTGTACCCTACATGTATAAAGTGGAGCTGGACTGTTCTGTACTGGACTGTTCTGTACCTACATTTATAACCTTGCCTACATGTATAAAGTGGGGCTGGACTGTTCTGTACCTACATTTATAAAGATCTACCAGATCCTGGCTGGCTGGTGGTCTCAGCAGATCCTGGCTGACTGGCAGATCCTGGCTGACTGGTGCTACTGGCAGATCCTGGCCGACTGGCACTTCTGGCGGATCCTGGCTGACTGGCACCTCTGGAAGATCCTGGCTGACTGGCAGATCCTGACTGACTGGCAGATCCGGAAGAGTCTGGTTGACTGGCAGATCTGGAAGAGTCTGGCTGACTGGCAGATCTGGAAGAGTCTGGCTGACTGGCAGATCTGGAAGAGTCTGGCTGACTGGCAGATCTGGAAGAGTCTGGTTGACTGGCAGATCTGGAAGAGTCTGGCTGACTGGCAGATCTGGAAGAGTCTGGCTGACTGGCAGATCTGGAAGAGTCTGGTTGACTGGCAGATCTAGAAGAGTCTGGCAGACTGGCGGCGCTGGGCAGACTGGCGGCGCTGGGCAGACTGGCGGCGCTGGGCAGACTGGGAGCACTGGCGACGCTGGGCAGACTGGGAGCACTGGCGGCGCTGGGCAGACTGGGAGCACTGGCGGCGCTGGGCAGACTGGCGACGCTGGGCAGACTGGCGGCGCTGGGCAGACTGGCGGCGCTGGGCAGACTGGGAGCACTGGCGGCGCTGGGCAGACTGGAGACTCAGGCAGCGCAGGAGAAGAGAAAGGCTCCGACAGCGCTAAACAGGCGGGAGACTCCGGCAGCGCAGGAGAGGAGACAGGCTCTGGCTGCGCTGAACAGGCGAGGCGCACTGAAGGCCTGGTGCGTGGTGCTGGAACCGGTGGTACTGGATCGAGGAAACGCACAGGAAGCCTGGTGCGGGAAGCTGCTACCGGAGGACTGGGGTGTGGAGGTGGTACTGGATAGACCGGACCGTGCAGGCGCACTGGAGCTCTTGAGCACCGAGCCTGCCCAACCTTACCTGGTTGAAAACTCTCGGTTGCCCTGCCAGTGCGGCGAGGTGGAATAGCCCGCACTGGACTATGTAGGCGAACCGGAGACACTGATCGCAAGGCTGGTGCCATGTACACCGGCCCAAGGAAACGAACTGGGGACCAGATGCGTAGAGCCGGCTTCATGGCATTTGGCTCGACGCTCAATCTAGCCCGGCCGATACGTGGAGCTGGAATATACCGCACCGGGCTATGCACCCGCACTGGGGACACCGTGCGCACCACTGCATAACACGGTGCCTGCCCGGTCTCTCTAGCCCCCCGGTAAGCACAGGGAGTTTGTGCAGGTCTCCTACCTGGCGTAGCCATTCTCCCTGTGAGTCCCCCCCCGCTTTTGCTGCCTCCAGCTCGGCTTTGGGGCGACAATAATCTCCAGGCTGATCCCAGGGTCCTTTACCGTCCAGTTCCTCCTCCCATGTCCATTTATCCAGGTGGTGCAACCTCTCCCACTGTAGCTGCTGCTGCTCCTGCTGTTGCTGCCTCTGTTGCCTCTTCTCCTGTTGCACCTTTGGGCGGCTACACTCCCCTGGTTTAGCCCAGGGTCCTCTCCCGTCGAGGATCTCCTCCCATGTCCAGAAATCCTTCTTATGCATCTCCTCTTTGGGCTGCTCCTGCCTGTTGACACGCTGCTTGGTCCGTTTGTGGTGGGTGATTCTGTAACGGTTTTCTAATGGTGAAGGAGAGTCGGACCAAACTGCAGCGTGTAGATTTCGATCCATGTTTAATAAAACAACATAACATGAATCAAAACACAGCTGGACTGTTCTGTACTGGACTGTTCTGTACCTACATTTATAAAGTGGACCTGGACTGTTCTGTACCTACATTTATAACCTTGCCTACATGTATAAAGTGGGGCTGGACTGTTCTGTACCTACATTTATAAAGTGGAGCTGGACTGTTCTGTACTGGACTGTTCTGTACCTACATGTATAAAGTGGACCTGGACTGTTCTGTACCTACATTTATAAAGTGGACCTGGACTGTTCTCTACCTACATTTATAAAGTGGACCTGGACTGCTCTGTACCTACATTTATAAAGTAGACCTGTACTGTTCTGTACCCTACATGTATAAAGTGGCGCTGGACTGTTCTGTACCTACATTTATAAAGTGGAGCTGGACTGTTCTGTACCTACATTTATAACCTTGCCTACATGTATAAAGTGGACCTGTACTGTTCTGTACTGGACTGTTCTGTACCTACATTTATAAAGTGGAGCTGGACTGTTCTGTACCTACATTTATAAAGTGGAGCTGGACTGTTCTGTACCTACATTTATAAAGTGGAGCTGGACTGTTCTGTACCTACATTTATAAAGTGGAGCTGGACTGTTCTGTACCTACATTTATAAAGTGGAGCTGGACTGTTCTGTGTTCTGTACCTACATGTATAAAGTGGACCTGGACTGTTCTGTACCTACATTTATAAAGTGGAGCTGGACTGTTCTGTACCTACATTTATAAAGTGGAGCTGGACTGTTCTGTACCTACATTTATAAAGTGGACCTGGACTGTTCTGTACCTACATTTATAAAGTGGAGCTGGACTGTTCTGTACTGGACTGTTCTGTACCTACATTTATAAAGTGGAGCTGGACTGTTCTGTACCTACATTTATAAAGTGGAGCTGGACTGTTCTGTACCTACATTTATAAAGTGGAGCTGGACTGTTCTGTACTGGACTGTTCTGTACCTACATTTATAAAGTGGAGCTGGACTGTTCTGTACCTACATTTATAAAGTGGAGCTGGACTGTTCTGTACCTACATTTATAAAGTGGAGCTGGACTGTTCTGTACCTACATTTATAAAGTGGAGCTGGACTGTTCTGTACTGGACTGTTCTGTACCTACATTTATAAAGTGGAGCTGGACTGTTCTGTACCTGTTCTGTTTTTATAAAGTGGAGCTGGACTGTTCTGTACCTACATTTATAACGTGGAGCTGGACTGTTCTGTACCTACATTTATAAAGTGGAGCTGGACTGTTCTGTACCTACATTTATAAAGTGGAGCTGGACTGTTCTGTACTGGACTGTTCTGTACCTACATTTATAAAGTGGAGCTGGACTGTTCTGTACCTACATTTATAAAGTGGAGCTGGACTGTTCTGTACCTACATTTATAAAGTGGAGCTGGACTGTTCTGTACCTACATTTATAAAGTGGAGCTGGACTGTTCTGTACCTACATTTATAAAGTGGAGCTGGACTGTTTTGTACCTACATTTATAAAGTGGAGTTGGACTGTACTGTACCTACATTTATAAAGTGGACCTGGACTGTTCTGTGCCTACATTTATAAAGTGGAGTTGGACTGTACTGTGCCTACATTTATAACGTGGACCTGGACTGTTCTGTACTGGACTGTTCTGTACCCTACATTTATAAAGTGGAGCTGGACTGTTCTGTACCTACATTTATAAAGTGGAGCTGGACTGTTCTGTTCTGTACCTACATTCATAAAGTGGACCTGGACTATTCTGTACCCTACATTTATAAAGTGGAGTTGGACTGTACTGTGCCTACATTTATAAAGTGGACCTGGACTGTTCTGTGCCTACATTTATAAAGTGGACCTGGACTATTCTGTACCCTACATTTATAAAGTGGAGTTGGACTGTACTGTGCCTACATTTATAAAGTGGACCTGGACTGTTCTGTGCCTACATTTATAAAGTGGACCTGGACTATTCTGTACCCTACATTTATAAAGTGGAGCTGGACTGTTCTGTACTGGACTGTTCTGTACCTACATTTATAAAGTGGACCTGGACTGTTCTGTGCCTACATTTATAAAGTGGACCTGGACTATTCTGTACCCTACATTTATAAAGTGGAGCTGGACTGTTCTGTTCTGTACCTACATTCATAAAGTGGACCTGGACTGTTCTGTGCCTACATTTATAAAGTGGAGTTGGACTTTACTGTGCCTACATTTATAACATGGACCTGGACTATTCTGTACTGGACTGTTCTGTACCCTACATTTATAAAGTGGAGCTGGACTGTACTGTGCCTACATTTATAAAGTGGACCTGGACTGTTCTGTGCTTACATTTATAAAGTGGACCTGGACTATTCTGTACCCTACATTTATAAAGTGGACCTGGACTGTTCTGTGCCTACATTTATAAAGTGGACCTGGACTATTCTGTACCCTGCATTTATAAAGTGGAGCTGGACTGTTCTGTACTGGACTGTTCTGTACCTACATGTATAAAGTGGACCTGGACTGTTCTGTGCCTACATTTATAAAGTGGACCTGGACTATTCTGTACCCTACATTTATAAAGTGGAGTTGGACTGTACTGTGCCTACATTTATAAAGTGGACCTGGACTGTTCTGTGCCTACATTTATAAAGTGGACCTGGACTATTCTGTACCCTACATTTATAAAGTGGAGCTGGACTGTTCTGTACTGGACTGTTCTGTACCTACATTCATAAAGTGGAGCTGGACATTTCTGTACCCTACATTTATAAAGTGGAGCTGGACTGTTCTGTACTGGACTGTTCTGTACCTACATTCATAAAGTGGAGCTGGACTGTTCTATACCTACATTTATAAAGTGGAGCTGGACTGTTCTGTACTGGACTGTTCTGTACCTACATTTATAAAGTGGAGCTGGACTGTTCTGTACCTACATTTATAAAGTGGAGCTGGACTGTTCTGTACCTACATTTATAACGTGGACCTGGACTGTTCTGTACTGGACAGTTCTGTACCTACATTTATAAAGTGGAGCTGGACTGTTTTGTACCTACATTTATAAAGTGGACCTGGACTGTTCTGTGCCTACATTCATAAAGTGGAGCTGGACATTTCTGTACCCTACATTTATAAAGTGGAGCTGGACTGTTCTGTACTGGACTGTTCTGTACCTACATTCATAAAGTGGAGCTGGACTGTTCTGTACCTACATTTATAACGTGGACCTAGACTGTTCTGTACCCTACATTTATAAAGTGGAGCTGGACTGTTCTGTACTGGACTGTTCTGTACCTACATTCATAAAGTGGAGCTGGACTGTTCTGTACCTGCATTTATAAAGTGGAGCTGGACTGTTCTGTACCTACATTTATAACGTGGACCTAGACTGTTCTGTACCCTACATTTATAAAGTGGAGCTGGACTGTTCTGTACCTACATTTATAAAGTGGAGCTGGACTGTTTTGTACCTACATTTATAAAGTGGACCTGGACTGTTCTGTGCCTACATTCATAAAGTGGAGCTGGACATTTCTGTACCCTACATTTATAAAGTGGAGCTGGACTGTTCTGTACTGGACTGTTCTGTACCTACATTCATAAAGTGGAGCTGGACTGTTCTATACCTACATTTATAAAGTGGAGCTGGACTGTTCTGTACTGGACTGTTCTGTACCTACATTTATAAAGTGGAGCTGGACTTTTCTGTACCTACATTTATAAAGTGGAGCTGGACTGTTCTGTACCTACATTTATAAAGTGGAGCTGGACTGTTCTGTACCTACATTTATAAAGTGGAGCTGGACTGTTCTGTACCCTACATTTATAAAGTGGAGCTGGACTGTTCTGTACCTACATTTATAAAGTGGAGCTGGACTGTTTTGTACCTACATTTATAAAGTGGACCTGGACTGTTCTGTGCCTACATTCATAAAGTGGAGCTGGACTGTTCTGTACTGGACTGTTCTGTACCTACATTCATAAAGTGGAGCTGGACTGTTCTGTACCTGCATTTATAAAGTGGAGCTGGACTGTTCTGTACCTACATTTATAACGTGGACCTAGACTGTTCTGTACCCTACATTTATAAAGTGGAGCTGGACTGTTCTGTACCTACATTTATAAAGTGGAGCTGGACTGTTTTGTACCTACATTTATAAAGTGGACCTGGACTGTTCTGTGCCTACATTCATAAAGTGGAGCTGGACATTTCTGTACCCTACATTTATAAAGTGGAGCTGGACTGTTCTGTACTGGACTGTTCTGTACCTACATTCATAAAGTGGAGCTGGACTGTTCTATACCTACATTTATAAAGTGGAGCTGGACTGTTCTGTACTGGACTGTTCTGTACCTACATTTATAAAGTGGAGCTGGACTGTTCTGTACCTACATTTATAAAGTGGAGCTGGACTGTTCTGTACCCTGTGGAGCTGTGTTCTGTACCTACATTTATAAAGTGGACCTGGACTGTTCTGTACCTACATTTATAAAGTGGAGCTGGACTGTTCTGTACCTACATTTATAACGTGGACCTGGACTGTTCTGTACCCTACATTTATAAAGTGGAGCTGCACTGTTCTGTACTGGACTGTTCTACACTGTTTGTGTGTGTGTGTGTGTGTGTGTGTGTGTGTGTGTGTGTGTGTGTGTGTGTGTGTGTGTGTGTGTGTGTGTGTGTGTGAGGTCATTCAAGGGCACGTCTGTAAAGGGTTTTTAATGATTTATTTTCCATTCTTTACCTTTCTCATTCTGTTTCAGTCTCTCTCTTGTGTCTGTATAATTGTGTTATATCATAAAACATGCTATGCAGTAGCCATTCTGTCTCTCTCTCTTCTCCCTCCCCCTGTTTCTATTTTAAATCAATGAAATGGCCTAGCCCGTTCCTCTCTTTCCGTGTCCCACTCTTCCTCTCTTTGTTGGTCCCTATCCCCGCCTCCCTCGCACTCTGTGCCGAGGGTTTGTTCGTTTTCATAAAGCTAGCTCTGTCTTACTCTCTCTAGCTTTTAAAATGTCAACTGGGAGCCATAGAGAGAGACAGTGTTGGTTAGTGACGCACACACTGCCCCCCCTCCCCTCTCCCACACACACACACACACACACACACACATGCTGTGTGTAATAACTGGAAAGACATCCAATTTCTGCCTATTTGACATGCCATATGTGTCCTCTATGGTAATAAAGCACAGAACAATTCAGTTATCTCTTCCGTGCTACGGATTGATCTTAAATACCTCTGGATAATATCACAACATAACAGACAGTTCTTTTTAGGAACAATTTCGGTCTGTAATTCATCGTTTATCTTCCGTTTGGCTGTGGGAGGATGTGGAGATGGGAAGTGACTTGGTGATATTGTTTATTCTGGCATGTCATTTTTCGGAGTGGTGAAGCAAATGAGGAATGCTAATCGTGATTGTGGCAGAATTCACTTAATATAAACCCCCATCCGTCGCTTCTGTGTTTCATTAACCAGTTCAAATCTTTTCCAAAACGTCAAATCTAGACAAGTGTTAAATTTCACAGCTACTTGAGGACATCTTCCCAGAGTCTGCTGTGTCTTAATGGTTGCTCTCAATGTAAAGAGCTTTGTGATTGACATCTGTAAATGAAAAGCGCTCTTCAAATGTAATTTATTATTATTATTATTATTATTATATTATTATTATTATGGAGATGATATGTAAATGTCTTAAGTCCATCTGCTGAGGAGGGAGAGGCTGGCTGTTTAGTAGCAGCTGTGTTCGTGGGGTTATAGAGAAATGAATGGACAGCTCTTTGTCTAAAGAGGTCGACGTAATTGGACAACAGTCACAGGAAGTAAGGGGGAAGATATAGAAAGGTGGGAAATAAACAATTAAAGGGAATGGGGAAATGGAGAGAAGAAATAAATGTTTAAAAACATTTTTTTTAACTAAATGGAGAGGAGAGGGAGGAGAGTGTTATTTATGGTGAGTGTTTTGAAATCAGTGGTTTGGAATCAGGTGGGACCAAGAGGGGGAATGGGAGAATGATGGGGTGAGTGGCAGACAGAGGTAGGACTGGGCCATATGGCCTAAAAATGATATCTACATTTATTTTTCTTAATTATGGGCGATTCCTGATATATATCGAGATTGTCTCTAAACAGGCTTTGTTGTACAATTGAAGATCAAATACACTGTATTTCAAACAGTCAGCAATAATTGAAGGAATTCACGCCTTGTGAAATTATACCTAGGCTAAATGTAAGCTTCTCTATTCCAGTAAAATAATATTTCAATGTGTTTCAGTCTCCATATGACCCATTTTGTTGGACCAAACCTCAAATGCAAATAGTGAGTTGAAAGCGCTTGTCAGAGATGAAGAAGTGATCTCTCATTTTTGTTATGAGTAGCAGGGGGAGTGGCTTGGTGTGTGGGGGAGGGTCTTGGTGTGTGGGGGAGTGGCTTGGTGTGTGGGGGAGTGGCTTGGTGTGTGGAGGGAGTGGCTTGGTGTGTGGGGGAGGGTCTTGGTGTGTGGGGGAGTGGCTTGGTGTGTGGGGGAGGGGATTGGTGTGTGGGGGGAGTGGCTTGGTGTGTGGGGGAGGGTCTTGGTGTGTGGGGGAGTGGCTTGGTGTGTGGGGGAGTGGCTTGGTGTGTGGGGGAGTGGCTTGGTGTGTGGGGGAGGGTCTTGGTGTGTGGGGGAGGGTCTTGGTGTGTGGGGGAGTGGCTTGGTGTGTGGGGGGAGTGGCTTGGTGTGTGGGGGAGGGGATTGGTGTGTGGGGGGAGTGGCTTGGTGTGTGTGGGGGAGGGGCTTGGTGTGCGTGTGTAAATGGAAAGATGCACAGTCTCAGCAGAAGAAGCAAAGGAGATGAGACCAAAAAGACAACATGAGAATAAGCGGACATAAACGCTCATAAAAACAAACAAATAAACAAAACCTTGATTCTTGCAATACAGGTATTTGGAATACCATGCTTAAACATTAATTCAAATTAATCAAATTAATTTGATATATCACCCAGCCCTAGACGAAGGTCTGAAAATGGACAGGCACAGAGCGAAAGAAAAAGTGAGAGAGGGAATGAGGGGTTGACAGGAGGAGGGATTGGGACTCTAGCTGGGGGGTGAACAGCCAGAAGCCAGGGGGTGAGAACGGGTGAGAACAGTTGAGGACTGAAGAGAAAGCATGCTGGACAGGGTCACACCAGTCCCTCTGTTGTCAAAGTCAAATGCCGCTGGTCACTCTGACAACATGCAAATGAGATGCAGATGAGCGGAACCTTGGGAGGAGGGCTGGTTGTCAGGGTGACGTTGTCATGGCGACCCCCAGTGATGCGAAACGGAAGAACACAAGTGGAGGGGAGGGGTGGAGAGCGAGGGAGATGGAAAGAGTGATATTAGAAAAAGGGATGAAGGAGGACAAGCGATTGGACGATGGGGATGGTGAATGATATAATAGACCATAGGCTTTGACAGAGATACAACAGTGTGTAGGTTGATAGTAGAAGAAGGGATGAAGGAGGACAAGCGATTGGACGATGGGGATGGTGAATGATATAATAGACCATAGGCTTTGACAGAGATACAACAGTGTGTAGGTTGATAGTAGAAGAAGGGAAAGTGAGGGAATGAGGTAGCAACAAAACAACATGACAGAATGATAAGGCAGTGACTAGCGAGGGTTGTTTTATACCTAAATGATTGACAGACTGAGGAGAGAGATTATAGAAGGGAAAACAAGAAGGAACATAGGAATGTTTGGGGGAGGATGGCGTGGTGATAGAGAGAGAGAGGGATGTTTATCATGATGCTCGGAGGGGTCTCAAAGGAACATAGGGGGGGTGTGTGTGTAGATCAGCCACTTCCATCAAATAGAGGAGAGAGAGAGAGAGAAGAAGAAACTGAACAGGAGGAAGTGAGATGAGAGAGAAGAAGAAACTGAACAGGAGGAAGTGAGATGAGAGAGAGATGAGATAGGGGAGCAGTGTGCTGTGCGGGGCTGTGGAGCGAGGGAGAGGCTAGCGGTGGTCCCTGTTTTACAAATTGCCGTTTGAGACAAGAGAAGAGAGGGATGAGTGGAGGAGTGCGGCCAGCTCCAGATTGCTCACAGCGAGAAATGTTCTCTAGCCACTCCAAATGCATCATCAAACACACACTCGACACACTTCAAAACTATCAGACACACACACGCACATACTCTTATCTTGGTTCCAGTGTAATAACTGTAGGTGAAGGCATCATAAAATACCCATCTCTAGAGCCATCTCATCCCCACCTGCTGTCTGTCTCCTCTTTATCAGGTCTCAGCCTCAAACACACTATAACCATCACCATCACCCCTATAACAGACATCAGAACACCATTACCCCACCTCCACTCTATAACAGACATCAGAACACCATTACCCCACCTCCACTCTATAACAGACATCAGAACACCATTACCCCACCTCCACTCTATAACAGACATCAGAACACCATCGCTCTGGATAAGAGCATCTGCTAAATGACTTAAATGTAAATGTAAATTACCCCACCTCCACCCTATAACAGACATCAGAACACCATTACCCCACCTCCACTCTATAACAGACATCAGAACACCATTACCCCACCTCCACTCTATAACTGACATCAGAACACCATTACCCCACCTCCACTCTATAACAGACATCAGAATACCATTACCCCACCTCCACCCTATAACAGACATCAGAACACCATTACCCACCTCCACTCTATAACAGTCATCAGAATAGCATTACCCCACCTCCACTCTATAACAGACATCAGAACACCATTACCCCACCTCCACTCTATAACTGACATCAGAACACCATTACCCCACCTCCACTCTATAACTGACATCAGAACACCATTACCCCACCTCCACTCTATAACAGACATCAGAACACCATTACCCCACCTCCATCATATAACAGACATTGGGTATAAATAAAAACCACTACCTCTGCCCTCACCCCAGAACAGGCATTTAGGGATAAACGAAAAGCAACCCTACATTTTTAACGCATGGCCTGTTTTAAAGCATGGATTTGACAAACCCTCTATACCTGTCCTACCCTCATATGACTGACACTGAAATAGGGTGCCATTCTTTTACAGTTATTATGGGAATTATAGTTATTATGGCACCAAAAGCAATACCTTTTTTTCTCCCTAGTTACTTATTGGCTGTGGTCTTTAGCTGGTAAATAGGCTTTTTGTTGCTTCCTCTTTTAGCCTCCTAAAAGCCCAGGACAGTGTGTGAAAGCTATGTGCTAATGGGCTAGGCCTTGAGAGATGGAGAATGTGTGAACTGAATGCTATATTACTGCTGCTGCCAATGTTATTATTAGCCAAGCAGCTATTAGCGGAATTAACTGCAATTACACCTCCCTGCCTGAGGGGTCAGGGGGGGCACTGTACTCATTAGGCTGCTATTGTCCTGCACTGTTCCCAACACTGCAGAAAGACAATAATGAGGAGGGGGAGCCAGACAATAGAGGGAGAAAAACATCGGGGGGGAAAAAAACATCTTTTGTCTGCAGTTATTTCACTCTGTACAATGACTTTATTGTTTGTTCAGAAGGGGGAGAGGAGAGAACAAAAGAGGAGAAAAAGAGAAAGACCGATGGGCAGACAGGCGACAGAAGACAGACGTTCCATGGGCTTAAATGGCAAATAATCAACACAGACAGAAAGAGGGAGAGAGGGATGGAGAGAAAGTAGGCAGAGTGGGCAGTAATTATGAGATTGGGGCATGTAAAGAATGTGTGGATTCCAGGTGCTCGGCGTGGTGTGTGTTCAACATTGTGTTTGAACAATACTCCCATTCCACAATGACATCAGTGGCCATAGAATTTTTTAAAACAAATAAATTGCAGAAAATGTTGGTCTTTATGATGTGTGTTCAGAAAGCTCCCTCTCAGCAAAACACACCTCCCACCTACACATACAATCGCTCTCACGCACACACACCACTTACACTCACACAACACACATTCACACACACACACAAACACACACACACATGTTCTCTGTCTGTCCCTTTGTCTCTGTGGATTGTGAATAGACAATAACTAATCGTTGTGACACCAAAAGATGACACATAATCCTCTCCCACTGGGCCTCCTCTAAATAGATGGCCCTCAACAAAATGAGTCCTCTCCCACTGGGCCTCCTCTAAATAGATGGCCCTCAACAAAATGAATCCTCTCCCACTGGGCCTCCTTTCTAAATGGATGGCCCTCAACAAAATGAATCCTCTCCCACTGGGCCTCCTTTCTAAATGGATGGCCCTCAACAAAATGAATCCTCTTCCACTGGGCCTCCTTTCTAAATGGATGACCCTCAACAAAATGAATCCTCTCCCACTGGGCCTCCTGTCTAAATGGAGGGGCCTCGACAAAATTAATCCTTTCCCACTGGGCCTCCTCTAAATGGATGGCCCTCAACAAAATTAATCCTCTCCCACTGGGCCTCCTTTCTACATGGATGGCCCTCAACAAAATGAATCCTCTCCCACTGGGCCTCCTCTAAATGGATGACCCTCAACAGAATGAATCCTCTCCCACTGGGCCTCCTGTCTAAATGGATGGCCCTCAACAGAATGAATCCTCTCCCACTGGGCCTCCTGTCTAAATGGATGGCCCTCAACAAAATGAATCCTCTCCCACTGGGCCTCCTTTCTAAATGGATGACCCTCAACAGAATGAATCCTCTCCCACTGGGCCTCCTGTCTAAATGGATGGCCCTCAACAAAATGAATCCTCTCCCACTGGGCCTCCTCTAAATGGATGACCCTCAACAGAATTAATCCTCTCCCACTGGGCCTCCTGTCTAAATGGATGGCCCTCAACAGAATGAATCCTCTCCCACTGGGCCTCCTGTCTAAATGGATGGCCCTCAACAAAATGAATCCTCTCCCACTGGGCCTCCTTTCTAAATGGATGACCCTCAACAGAATGAATCCTCTCTCACTGGGCCTCCTGTCTAAATGGATGGCCCTCAACAAAATGAATCCTCTCCCACTGGGCCTCCTCTAAATGGATGACCCTCAACAGAATGTATCCTCTCCCACTGGGCCTCCTGTCTAAATGGATGGCCCTCAACAGAATGAATCCTCTCCCACTGGGCCTCCTGTCTAAATGGATGACCCTCAACAGAATGAAATCCTCTCCATCACAGAGGTCTACGTGCTCCTCCCTCGTCTCTCTTCCCTCTCTCCCCTCCTTTACCTCAATCAGTGGCACTCCACACCCTCTCTCTATTGCTCTGTCTGCCTCTCCATTCCTCTCTCCCTCCCCATCTCCTTTCTCAGTCCCATTCAGATCTTGCTGAGAGCCTGATGATTCCATTGTTGCCAAAGTACTTCTCACACAGCTGAAAGCAATGGGAATTAATGACGTCTCAGGCCCAAACAGCTTTCAATGGCCATCTCCTCCTCATCTCACGTTCTCTCCATTTCTCTCCTTCCCCCAGAGGGCTCCAGATAAGGGATATATTTCCATGACTCTCTCTCCCTCTCTTCCTCTAATTGCCCTGGCTATCCCCTCTTTCTTACCCTCTCTGTTGATGTCTTTCTCTCTCTCTCTCTCTCTCTCTCAATTGGAGCGGCAGCGTAGCCTAGGGGTTAGCGCATTGGACTAGGAACCGGAAGGTTGCAAGTTCAAATCCCCGAGCTGACAAGGTACAAAATCTGTCGTTCTGCCCCTGAACAGGCAGTTCAGTGTTCCTAGGCCGTCATTGAAAATAAGAATTTGTTCTTAACTGACTTGCCTAGTAAAATAAAGGTAAAAAAGATTATTTTTTAAAAATCTCCCGATCTCTGTCTATCCCTACTTCTGTCGACTTCTCGATGTCTCTGTCTGATTCACCCTCCTCCCTTCTCAACCTACTGTTTTATCTGTCGCTCCTCTCTCTCCCCCTCTCCCTCCCCCCCTCCCTCCCTCCCTGACAGCAGGGATCTCTAGTCTCTGTGAGTGTATGGGGTGTCATAGTGAAGCTGCATGAGACTTCATGATATCTTAGGCACTGTGGGACTCAGGGACTTTCACACACACATTCTCTCTCACACACACACTCTCCCACATACACACCTTTCTCTCACAGATGTGCACACATGCACACACACACACACACACACACACACACACACACATACACACACACACACACACACACACACTAACACGGACACACGCACACACTCACACTCCCCAGACCTCTCTCTGTGTGTCAGTGTGTTAGATCAGAGTCAGCAGAAACTACAGGGGTCGGCTCATATGGGGCTCTTTTGGCCTGAGGGAGAAACCTATCAGGAGAGATGATGATGATGATGGTGTGTGTGTGTGTGTGTGTGTGTGTGTGTGTGGCAGAGAATACAAGTGAGATAGAGACCAATTATAAACAGATAAAGTAATACAGAGATAGAGTCGACGCCTGACTCAGCATACCATTGCTATACTATTGTATTAGTGCCAGTGCAGAGGGTGTGGTCTGGGTGTGGTAGTGGGTGTGTGTATGCCTCAAGCTCAGTTTATATTATTTGTCTGCGTGTCTGATCACATTTCTGTGTGTGTCTGTGACTCTCTTTGTGTGTGTGTCTCTCATTGTGTGTGTGTGTTATCAGTGTCCTCCCAGCACCTGCTATGCTCCTCCTGTCCTCTCCCTGAACTCTGGCCCAACGCTCACCACAATCACTACAGGACACAGCCAACATACTAATGACGAAGGAAGAGAGGGAGAAAGAGAGAGATGGTGACGCAGAGAGAGAGAGGCAGAGGGTGTGAGATGGGGACAGAGAGAAAGATAACGGGTATCTATGATAGAAAGTGTGTGACAGTGTTAGAGATGAGAAGAAGAGAAAGATAGAGGGGAGGGGGAGCAAGGTGCAGGAGAGAGCAGGAGAGAGAGGTAGAGAGGAGGCTGAGAGAGTCAGAGAGGTAAAGACTGAGACAGTGTGATGGAGAGGGGAAGGGAGAGCAGAAGAGAGAGGTTGAGAGGAGGATGAGAGAGTCAGGGAGGAAAGACTGAGACAGTGTGACGGAGGGGGGAAGGGAGAGCGGGAGAGAGAGGTTGAGAGGAGGATGAGAGAGTCAGGGAGGGAAGACTGAGACAGTGTGACGGAGGGGGAAGGGAGAGCAGGAGAGAGAGGTTGAGAGGAGGATGAGAGAGTCAGGGAGGGAAGACTGAGACAGTGTGACGGAGGGGGGAAGGGAGAGCAGGAGAGAGAGGTTGAGAGGAGGATGAGAGAGTCAGGGAGGGAAGACTGAGACAGTGTGACGGAGGGGGAAGGGAGAGCGGGAGAGAGGTTGAGAGGAGGATGAGAGAGTCGGGGAGGGAAGACTGAGACAGTGTGACGGAGGGGGGAAGGGAGAGCAGGAGAGAGAGGTTGAGAGGAGGATGAGAGAGTCAGGAAGGGAAGACTGAGACAGTGTGACGGAGAGGGGAAGGGAGAGCAGGAGAGAGAGGTTGAGAGGAGGATGAGAGAGTCAGGGAGGGAAAGACCGAGACAGTGTGACGGAGGGGGGAAAGGAGAGCAGGAGAGTGATATGGAGATGGAGGGAGAGTCAAGGAAAGCAAAGGGGGAAGGGGTGAAGGAAGGGGGGTAGCAAAGTGATGAGGTGAAAAAGAAGAGCACACCAGGGAGAAATCTAGATGATGGAAAAGACAGCTGAGGCACAGGAATAGACATGGATAGATAGGAGAGAGGGGGGGGGGGAGGAAGTGAGGTAGAAGGAATGATGGAAAGGTGAGAGAGTGAGGGAAAGAAGGGGAAAGAGAGGCAACGAGAAAGAATGGAGGGAGAGAAAGAGAATGAAAAGCAGAGCGAGAGAGAAAGTGAAGGATAGAGATACTGACATTTTCAGTGTTTGACCATATCTGCAACCCAAGCACCCAGTCCCCCACCCCTACCTTTTGATCACAGTGGTATCCCCCAAGGGAGTGGCTCACCTGATTGGCTGCCATTCAGGACGTGAGGCAGGGGTCTAGAGGTGAGGGTGTCTGCTGATAGGTTGCTAGGCGATGGATGTGTGGGGAGTTGGCTGCGGAAAAAGGGTTAGAAGGATATTTGTGTATGTTTGTGTGTCTGCGTGTTTGTAAGTGCTTGTGTTAGTGTGTGTGTGCACAGATTTGTATTTGTAGCTAAGTGTGTATGCCAATGCCTGGGGATGTGAGTGATGGGAGGTGCCCAGCTGAACAGTGTGGTGTGTGTGTGTGTGATTGGCTAACACAGGTAGAGGTGTGTAATCACTATCATTACCTACCCACAGAGGAATCTGCTATTCTTTAGACTAAATGGAAATGATAGGAACCATCCCACCACGTCCTCAACACCACAACAATGAGTCAGAATGACAGGGTTTGTGTGTACTGTGTGTTCACTGTGTTTTTCTCAGCGTGTAAGGGCATTGATGAGAGGCTTATTACTTACATAGGTACTTACATTTGTCTTATTTCACACATGTACAAGTGTGTATTATATGCATGTGAATTGCATATCCCCCGAGACCTAGCACAACTGACTATCCTACCGATCCTTGACTTTGGCGATGTCATTTACAAAATAGCCTCCAACACTCTACTCAGCAAATTGGATGCAGTCTATCACAGTGCCATCCGTTTTGTCACCA
The DNA here is from genome assembly GCF_034236695.1 of Oncorhynchus nerka. Classification (NCBI taxonomy): domain Eukaryota; kingdom Metazoa; phylum Chordata; class Actinopteri; order Salmoniformes; family Salmonidae; genus Oncorhynchus; species Oncorhynchus nerka. The sequence continues at coordinate 29,801,870 of NC_088409.1, read as the reverse complement.
AAGCCCCATATACTACCCACCACTGCGACATGTACGCTCTTGTTGGCTGGCCCTCGCTTCATATCTGTCGCCAAACCCATTGGCTCCAGGTCATCTATAAGTTGTTGCCAGGTAAAGCCCCGCCTTATCTCAGCTCACTGCTCACTATAGCAGCACCCACCCGTAGCAAGCGCTCCAGCAGGTATATCTCTATGGTCACCCCCAAAGCCAATTCCTCCTTCGGGCGCCTTTCCTTCCAGTTCTCTGCTGCCAATGACTGGAACGAACTGCAAAAATCACTGAAGCTGGAGACTCATATCTCCCTCACTAGCTTTAAGCACCAGCTGTCAGAGCAGCTCACAAATCACTGCACCGGTACATAGCCAATCTGTAAATAGCCCATCCAACTACCTCATCACCATTTTGTTATTTTTTTATTTTATTTTTCTCCTTTGCACCCCAGTACCACTACTTACACACTCATCTTCTGCACATCTATCACCCCAGTGTTTAATTTGCCATACTGTAATCATTTCGCCACTATGGGCTATTTATTGCCTCACTCCCCTTATCCTACCTCATTTGCACACACTGTATATATACTTTCTCTATTGTATTATTCACTGTATGTTTTGTTTATTCCATGTGCAACTCTGTGTTGTTGTATGTGTTGAACTGCTTTGCTTTATCTTGGCCAGATCATAGTTGTAAATGATAACTTGTTCTCAACTAGCCTACCTGGTTAAATAAAGGTGAAATAAAATGTAAATTAAATTAAAGACGCCCTCAGAGAGTGTGGTCACGGCCAGGCATCAGCTGTTATTGACAGGGACCCTGGAGCAGCTAGGGGTAAGTCGCTCTGGATAAGAGCGTCTGCTAAATGACTTAAATGTAAAATGTAAAAATGTAAGTGCCTTGCTCGAGGGCACATCGGAAGATGTTTTACCTAGCCAGCTCAGGGATTCAAACCAGCAACCTTTCGGTTACAGGCCCAACGCTCTAACCGCTAGGCTACCTGCCACCTGTAGGTAAATATAGCAGTGTTTTTCTCACTATTAATGACTCCAAACAGCCTAAGGCAGATGGTTAAACAGCCTAAGGCAGATGGATAAAACAGCCTAAGGCAGATGGATAAAACAGCCTAAGGCAGATGGAGAGGGAGAAAAAAGCAAGCAGGAGATCGATCAGATTGTTGCAGGCAGCTGTAGATACCTTGTGTTATTTTGTAGTGAAATATGTGGCAGTATTTTTGAGTGGTCGCGTGGGAGGTAGGGTCACCTTGGTGGGAGAAGGGCCCCTGGAATGATGCCTCTGTATGGAGCGTTAAGAGGAGGGGAGTGGACACAGTGTTGGATGGCCATGAAAAGACAAAGCGAGGGATGAGAAGAGGTGAGAGACATGACAAAGAGAGTGGTGACAGATTGTCATTAGGAAGGACAGCTGTCTTTTTCTATGGTGAATCTTATAATCCATAATCCCTGCACTCACTCACACACACAAACATACAGACTTACTCAGTGCCACTAGGATGTAAAGATTGTGAGTAATTGAGCTGACATACTTACAGTATATTAACTTCAGTATATTAAAATGAACACTGCTTTAATAAGGAGAATGAGAGAGAGAGTGGGATAGAGAGAGCGAGTGAGATCGTGAGTAATAAGAATGAACGAAGAAAGGGGAGAAAGAGAGAGTGAGTACGAGAGAGAGAGGGAGAGAGAGTGAAGGGAAGAGTGAGTGAGTGAGATCGAGAGTAATAAGAATGAAAGAGGAAGGGGGAGGAGGAGTGATAAGAGAGAGAGAGACAATGAGGGAGAGCGTCAGAGAGAGTGAGATTGACAGTGGAAGGGGTCATGTGAGATTGACAGTGGAAGGGGTCATGTGAGATTGACAGAGGAAGGGGTCATGTGAGATTGACAGAAGGGGTAATGTGAGATTGACAGTGGAAGGTGTAATGTGAGATTGACAGTGGAAGGGGTAATGTGAGATTGACAGTGGAAGGTGTAATGTGAGATTGACAGTGGAAGGGGTCATGTGAGATTGACAGTGGAAGGGGTAATGTGAGATTGACAGTGGAAGGTGTAATGTGAGATTGACAGTGGAAGGGGTCATGTGAGATTGACAGAAGGGGTAATGTGAGATTGACAGTGGAAGGTGTAATGTGAGATTGACAGTGGAAGGGGTAATGTGAGATTGACAATGGAAGGGGTCGTGTGAGATTGACAGTGGAAGAGGTAATGTGAGATTGACAGTGGAAGGTGGGATGTGAGATTGACAGTGGAAGGTGGAATGTGAGATTGACAGTGGAAGGGGTGATGTGAGATTGACAGTGGAAGGTGTAATGTGAGATTGACAGTGGAAGGTGTAATGTGAGATTGACAGTGGAAGAGGTAATGTGAGATTGACAGTGGCAGGGGTAATGTGAGATTGACAGTGGAAGGGGTAATGTGAGATTGACAGTGGAAGGGGTCATGTGAGATTGACAGTGGAAGAGGTCATGTGAGATTGACAGTGGAAGGTGGATTGTGAGATTGACAGTTGAAGGTGGAATGTGAGATTGACAGTAGAAGAGGTCATGTGAGATTGACAGTGGAAGGTGGAATGTGAGATTGATAGTGGAAGAGGTAATGTGAGATTGACAGTGGAAGAGGTAATGTGAGATTGACAGTGGAAGAGGTCATGTGAGATTGACAGTGGAAGAGGTCATGTGAGATTGACAGTGGAAGAGGTGATGTGAGATTGACAGTGGAAGGGGTGATGTGAGATTGACAGTGGAAGAGGTGATGTGAGATTGACAGTGGAAGGGGTGATGTGAGATTGACAGTGGAAGGTGTAATGTGAGATTGACAGTGGAAGGTGTAATGTTAGATTGACAGTGGAAGAGGTCATGTGAGATTGACAGTGGAAGAGGTAATGTGAGATTGACAGTGGAAGGGGTAATGTGAGATTGACAATTGAAGGGGTCATGTGAGATTGACAGTGGAAGAGGTCATGTGAGATTGACAGTGGAAGGGGTCATGTGAGATTGACAGTGGAAGGTGGAATGTGAGATTGACAGTGGAAGAGGTCATGTGAGATAGACAGTGGAAGAGGTCATGTGAGATTGACAGTGGAAGGTGTAATGTGAGATTGACAGTGGAAGGGGTAATGTGAGATTGACAGTGGAAGAAGTCATGTGAGATTGACAGTGGAAGGGGTAATGTGAGATTGACAGTGGAAGGGGTAATGGAAGGGGTAATGTGAGATTGACAATGGAAGGGGTCATGTGAGATTGACAGTGGAAGAGGTAATGTGAGATTGACAGTGGAAGGGGGAATGTGAGATTGACAGTGGAAGGGGTAATGTGAGATTGACAGTGGAAGGGGGAATGTGAGATTGACAGTGGAAGGGGTAATGTGAGATTGACAGTGGAAGGGGTAATGTGAGATTGACAGTGGAAGGGGTAATGTGAGATTGACAGTGGAAGGGGTAATGTGAGATTGACAGTGGAAGGGGTAATGTGAGATTGACAGAAGAAGTGGTAATGTGAGAGTGACAGAAGAAGGGATCATGTGAGATTGACAGTGGAAGGGGTAATGTGAGATTGACAGAAGAAGTGGTAATGTGAGAGTGACAGAAGAAGGGATCATGTGAAATGAAAGCGGCTGAGAAAATCAAAGAAAAATTAAGTGGATTTGCATATTTCTATGAACTCTGCAAGTAGGCCTTTCTAATGATTTCATCTCAATCACTTTTTCCTCATTTCAGCCCTCTGCCTTCTCAGCCTGCTCACCCTTTCCTCTACTAAACAGGCCTCACTACTCTGTCAGCCTGCTCACCCTTTCCTCTACTAAACAGGCCTCACTACTCTGTCAGCCTGCTCACCCTTTCCTCTACTAAACAGGCCTCACTACTCTGTCAGCCTGCTCACCCTTTCCTCTACTAAACAGGCTTCACTACTCTGTCAGCCTGCTCATCCTTTCCTCTACTAAACAGGCCTCACTACTCTGTCAGCCTGCTCACCCTTTCCTCTACTAAACAGGCCTCACTACTCTGTCTGCCTGCTCATCCTTTCCTCTACTAAACAGACCTCACTACTCTGTCAGCCTGCTCACCCTTTCCTCTACTAAACAGGCCTCACTACTCTGTCAGCCTGCTCACCCTTTCCTCTACTAAACAGGCCTCACTACTCTGTCAGCCTTGGGAAGCTTTCCCTTTATCTCCATTCCTCTTAACATATTCCCTACTTTTCTATCTCTTTCATGGCTCTGCCTCCTTCTCTTCTGTTTCACATTACTGCTTCTGTCATACACACTCCTGTCTCTCCTCTGTCATTATCATACACACTCCTCTCTCTCCTCTGTCATTATCATACACACTCCTCTCTCCTCTATCATTACCATACACACTCCTCTGTCTCCTATGTCATTATCATTCACCCTCCTCTCTCTCCTCTGTCATTATCATAGACACTCCTGTCTCTCCTCTGTCATTATCATACACACTCCTCTCTCCTCTGTCATTATCATACACACTCCTGTCTCTCCTCTGTCATTATCATACACACTCCTCTCTCTCCTATGTCATTATCATACGCACTCCTGTCTCTCCTCTGTCATTATCACAGACACTCCTCTCTCTCCTCTGTCATTATCATACACACTCCTCTCTCTCCTCTGTCATTATCATACACACTCCTCTATCCTCTGTCATTACCATACACACTCCTGTCTCTCCTCTGTCATTATCATACACACTCCTCTCTCCTCTGTCATTATCATACACACTCCTCTCTCCTCTGTCATTACCATACACACTCCTGTCTCTCCTCTGTCATTATCATACAGACTCCTCTCTCTCCTCTGTCATTATCATACACACTCCTCTCTCCTCTGCCATTACCATACACACTCCTCTGTCTCCTATGTCATTATCATTCACCCTCCTCTCTCTCCTCTGTCATTATCATTCACAATCATCTCTCTCCTCTGTCATCATCATTCACACTCCTCACTCTCCTCTGTCATTATCATTCACACTCGTCTCTCTCATCTGTCCATCCCTTAACCTGGTCTCTCTGCCTGTCTGTCCCTGGACATGTGTTATAGTTTATTGCTATGGTGTTTGTTCGCGGTGTGTGTGTGTGTGTGTGTGTGTGTGTTGTGTGTGTGTGTGTGTGTGTGTGTGTGTGTGTATGCATACTGTATATGCATACTGTTAACCTTCCCGCATTAGTATGTCACAGCTATAAGGTCAGTAAGGCCAAATTAACTCTCTCGCTCTCTTTCCTTCTCTCTCTCTTTCTTTTTCTCTCCACACTCTGTAGGTGTCCCTCTCTCTCTGTTCATTTACTCCTCGGCACAGCATGTGTGTGTGCGTGCGTGTTTGGCGGTATAAAGGTTGTTATGTGAGCTAGGTGTTAATTGGCCGAGGAGGTTCGTTAATATTCTCCTTGCGAGTTCACCCGTCAGGAACAGGGCCAGGAAACTGATGAGTCTGTGATTTTCAGAGAGAGCGAGAGAGAGAGACAGAGACTGAGGGGAAGAGATGGCGATAGAGTCATAAAGAAGTCCATTGAGGCAGTCAGAGAAAGGAAAGATGATATCATCCACACAGATATTATCACATTGTTAACTTGGCTCCGAATTGGCAGAATGGGGGCAAGGTGTTGGCAAGTGTACCCTGCAGAGGTGGCATACCAAGACCCAGTGAAAATAAACAACTACTCACCCACCTCCTGGTTAGCACACCACAATGAACCCACCCTCGACCCCTACCAGCTACGTCACACACCACAATGAACCCACCCTCGACCCCTACCAGCTACGTCACACACCACAATGAACCCACCATCGACCCCTACCAGCTACGTCACACACCACAATGAACCCAACCTCGACCCCTACCAGCTACGTCACACACCACAATGAACCCACCCTCGACCCTCTACCAGCTACATCTATCACCACAATGAACCCACCCTCGACCCCCTACCAGCTACATCACACACCACAATGAACCCACCCTCGACCCCTACCAGCTACGTCACACACCACAATGAACCCACCCTCGACCCTCTACCAGCTACATCTATCACCACAATGAACCCACCCTCGACCCCTACCAGCTACGTCACACACCCCAATGAACCCACCCTCAACCCCTACCAGCTACATCTATCACCACAATGAACCCACCCTCGACCCCTACCAGCTACATCACACACCACAATGAACCCACCCTCGACCCTCTACCAGCTACATCTATCACCACAATGAACCCACCCTCGACCCTACCAGCTACGTCACACACCCCAATGAACCCACCCTCAACCCCTACCAGCTACATCTATCACCACAATGAACCCACCCTCGACCCCTACCAGCTACATCACACACCACAATGAACCCACCCTCGACCCCTACCAGCTACGTCACACACCACAATGAACCCACCCTCGACCCCCTACCGGCTACATCTATCACCACAATGAACCCACCCTCGACCCCTACCAGCTACATCACACACCACAATGAACCCACCCTCGACCCCTACCAGCTACGTCACACACCCCAATGAACCCACCTCGACCCCTACCAGCTACATCTATCACCACAATGAACCCACCCTCGACCCCTACCAGCTACATCACACACCACAATGAACCCACCCTCGACCCCTACCAGCTACGTCACACACCACAATGAACCCACCCTCGACCCCCTACCAGCTACATCTATCACCACAATGAACCCACCCTCGACCCCCTACCAGCTACATCACACACCACAATGAACCCACCCTCGACTCCTACCAGCTACGTCACACACCACAATGAACCCACCCTCGACCCTCTACCAGCTACATCTATCACCAAAATGAACCCCACCCTCGACCCCTACCAGCTACATCTATCACCACAATGAACCCACCCTCGACCCCTACCAGCTACATCACACACCACAATGAACCCACCCTCGACCCTCTACCAGCTACATCTATCACCACAATGAACCCACCCTCGACCCCTACCAGCTACGTCACACACCCCAATGAACCCACCCTCAACCCCTACCAGCTACATCTATCACCACAATGAACCCACCCTCGACCCCTACCAGCTACATCACACACCACAATGAACCCACCCTCGACCCCTACGTCACACACCACAATGAACCCACCTCGACCCCTACCAGCTACATCTATCACCACAATGAACCCACCCTCGACCCCTACCAGCTACATCACACACCACAATGAACCCACCCTCGACCCCTACCAGCTACGTCACACACCCCAATGAACCCACCCTCAACCCCTACCAGCTACATCTATCACCACAATGAACCCACCCTCGACCCCTACCAGCTACATCACACACCACAATGAACCCACCCTCGACCCCTACCAGCTACATCACACCACAATGAACCCACCCTCGACCCCCTACCAGCTACATCTATCACCACAATGAACCCACCCTCGACCCCCTACCAGCTACATCACACACCACAATGAACCCAACCTCGACACCTACCAGCTACGTCACACACCACAATGAACCCACCCTCGACCCTCTACCAGCTACATCTATCACCACAATGAACCCCACCCTCGACCCCTACCAGCTACATCTATCACCACAATGAACCCACCCTCGACCCCTACCAGCTACATCACACACCACAATGAACCCAACCTCGACACCTACCAGCTACGTCACACACCACAATGAACCCACCCTCGACCCTCTACCAGCTACATCTATCACCACAATGAACCCACCCTCGACCCCTACCAGCTACATCTATCACCATAATGAACCCACCCTCGACCCCTACCAGCTACATCACACATGAACCCACCCTATCAGCTACACAACACCACAATGAACCCACCCTCGACCCTACCAGCTACATCACACACCACAATGAACCCACCCTCGACCCTACCAGCTACGTCACACACCACAATGAACCCACCCTCGACCCCTACCAGCTACGTCACCCACCACAATGAACCCACCCTCGACCCTACCAGCTACGTCACCACCACAATGAACCCACCCTCGACCCTACCAGCTACATCTATCACCTGAACCAGCACCTACCAGCTCGTCACACACCACAATGAACCCACCCTCGACCCTCTACCAGCTACATCTATCACCACAATGAACCCACCCTCGACCCTACCAGCTACATCTATCACCATAATGAACCCACCCTCGACCCCTACCAGCTACATCACACACCACAATGAACCCACCCTCGACCCCTACCAGCTACGTCACACACCACAATGAACCCACCCTCGACACCTACCAGCTACGTCACACACCACAATGAACCCACCCTCGACCCCTACCAGCTACATCACACCACAATGAACCCACCCTCGACCCTACCAGCTACATCACACACCACAATGAACCCACCCTCGACCCCTACCAGCTCGTCACACACCACAATGAACCCACCCTCGACCCCTACCAGCTACATCTATCACCACAATGAACCCACCCTCGACCCCCTACCAGCTACATCACACACCACAATGAACCCACCCTCGACTCCTACCAGCTACGTCACACACCACAATGAACCCACCCTCGACCCTCTACCAGCTACATCTATCACCAAATGAACCCACCCTCGACCCTACCAGCTACATCTATCACCACAATGAACCCACCCTCGACCCTACCAGCTACATCACACACCACAATGAACCCACCCTCACCCTCTACCAGCTACATCTATCACCAATGAACCCACCCTGCCCCCTACCAGCTACGTCACACACCCCAATGAACCCACCCTCAACCCCTACCAGCTACATCTATCACCACAATGAACCCACCCTCGACCCTACCAGCTACATCACACACCACAATGAACCCACCCTCGACCCCTACCAGCTACGTCACACCACAATGAACCCACCCTCGACCCCCTACCAGCTACATCTATCACCACAATGAACCCACCCTCGACCCCTACCAGCTACATCACACACCACAATGAACCCACCCTCGACCCCTACCAGCTACGTCACACACCCCAATGAACCCACCCTCAACCCCTACCAGCTACATCTATCACCACAATGAACCCACCCTCGACCCTACCAGCTACATCACACACCACAATGAACCCACCCTCGACCCCTACCAGCTACATCACACCACAATGAACCCACCCTCGACCCCCTACCAGCTACATCTATCACCACAATGAACCCACCCTCGACCCCCTACCAGCTACATCACACACCACAATGAACCCAACCTCGACACCTACCAGCTCGTCACACACCACAATGAACCCACCCTCGACCCTCTACCAGCTACATCTATCACCACAATGAACCCCACCCTCGACCCCTACCAGCTACATCTATCACCACAATGAACCCACCCTCGACCCCTACCAGCTACATCACACACACAATGAACCCAACCTCGACACCTACCAGCTACGTCACACACCACAATGAACCCACCTCGACCCTCTACCAGCTACATCTATCACCACAATGAACCCACCCTCGACCCCTACCAGCTACATCTATCACCATAATGAACCCACCCTCGACCCCTACCAGCTACATCACACACCACAATGAACCCACCTCGACCCCTACCAGCTACGTCACACACCACAATGAACCCACCCTCGACCCCTACCAGCTACATCACACCCACAATACCACCCTCGACCCCTACCAGCTATCACACACCACAATGAACCCACCCTCGACCCCTACCAGCTACGTCACCCACCACAATGAACCCACCCTCGCTACCAGCTCGTCTACCCACCACAATGAACCCACCCTCGACCCTACCAGCTACATCTATCACCACAATGAACCCAACCTCAACACCTACCAGCTACGTCACACACCACAATGAACCCACCCTCGACCCTCTACCAGCTACATCTATCACCACAATGAACCCACCCTCGACCCCTACCAGCTACATCTATCACCATAATGAACCCACCCTCGACCCCTACCAGCTACATCACACACCACAATGAACCCACCCTCGACCCCTACCAGCTACGTCACACACCACAATGAACCCACCTCGACACCTACCAGCTCGTCACACACCACAATGAACCCACCCTCGACCCTCTACCAGCTACATCTATCACCACAATGACACCACCTCGACCCTACCAGCTACATCTATCACCACAATGAACCCACCCTCGTGCCCTACCAGCTACATCACACACCACAATGAACCCACCCTCGACCCCTACCAGCTACATCACACACCACAATGAACCCACCCTCGACCCCTACCAGCTACGTCACACACCACAATGAACCCACCCTCGACCCTCTACCAGCTACATCTATCACCACAATGAACCCACCCTCGACCCCTACCAGCTACATCACACACCACAATGAACCCACCCTCGCCCCTACCAGCTACGTCACACACCCCAATGAACCCACCCTCAACCCCTACCAGCTACATCTATCACCACAATGAACCCACCCTCGACCCCTACCAGCTACATCACACACCACAATGAACCCACCCTCGACCCCCTACCAGCTCACACACCACAATGAACCCACCTCGGCCCCCTACCAGCTACATCTATCACCACAATGAACCCACCCTCGACCCCCTACCAGCTACATCACACACCACAATGAACCCAACCTCGACACCTACCAGCTACGTCACACACCACAATGAACCCACCCTCGACCCCTACCAGCTACATCTATCACCACAATGACCCCACCCTCGACACCTACCAGCCATCTATCACCACAATGAACCCACCCTCGACCCCTACCAGCTCATCTATCACCACAATGAACCCAACCTCGACACCTACCAGCTACGTCACACACCACAATGAACCCACCCTACTACCAGCTCATCTATCACCACAATGACCCCACCCTCGACCCCTACCAGCTACATCTATCACCACAATGAACCCACCCTCGACCCCTACCAGCTACATCACACACCACAATGAACCCACCCTCGACACCAGCTACGTCAAACACCACAATGAACCCACCCTCGACCCCAACCAGCTACATCTATCACCACAATGAACCCAACCTCGACACCTACCAGCTACGTCACACACCACAATGAACCCACCCTCGACCCTCTACCAGCTACATCTATCACCACAATGAACCCACCCTCGACCCCTACCAGCTACATCTATCACCACAATGAACCCACCGACCCTTACCCACCCACCACAATGAACCCACCCTGACCCCTACCAGCTACATCTATCACCACAATGAACCCAACCTCGACACCTACCAGCTACGTCACACACCACAATGAACCCACCCTCGACCCTCTACCAGCTACATCTATCACCACAATGAACCCACCCTCGACCCCTACCAGCTACATCTATCACCACAATGAACCCACCCTCGACCCTACCAGCTCATCTATCACCACAATGAACCCAACCCGACCCCTACCAGCTACGTCACACACCACAATGAACCCACCCTCGACCTCTACCAGCTACATCTATCACCACAATGAACCCACCCTCGACCCCTACCAGCTACATCTATCACCGCAATGAACCACCCTCGACCCCTACCAGCTACATCACACACCACAATGAACCCACCCTCGACCCTCTACCAGCTACGTCACACACCACAATGAACCCACCCTCGACCCTCTACCAGCTACATCTATCACCACAATGACACCACCTCAACCCTACCAGCTACATCTATCACCACAATGAACCCACCCTCGTGCCCTACCAGCTACATCACACACCACAATGAACCCACCTCGACCCCTACCAGCTACATCACACACCACAATGAACCCACCCTCGACCCTACCAGCTACGTCACACACCACAATGAACCCACCCTCGACCCTCTACCAGCTACATCTATCACCACAATGAACCCACCCTCGACCCCTACCAGCTACATCACACACCACAATGAACCCACCCTCGACCCCTACCAGCTACGTCCACACCCCAATGAACCCACCCTCAACCCCTACCAGCTACATCTATCACCACAATGAACCCACCCTCGACCCTACCAGCTACATCTATCACCACAATGAACCACCCTCGACCCTACCAGCTACATCTATCACCACAATGAACCCAACCTCGACCCTACCAGCTACGTCACACACCACAATGAACCCACCCTCGACCCTCTACCAGCTACATCTATCACCACAATGAACCCACCCTCGACCCCTACCAGCTACATCTATCACCACAATGAACCCACCCTCGACCCCTACCAGCTACATCACACACCACAATGAACCCACCCTCGACCCTTACCAGCTATGTCACCCACCACAATGAACCCACCCTCGACCCTACCAGCTACATCACACACCACAATGAACCCACCTCGACCCCTACCAGCTACGTCACACACCACAATGAACCCACCCTCGACCCTACCAGCTACGTCACACACCACAATGAACCCACCCTCGACACCTACCAGCTACGTCACACACCACAATGAACCCACCCTCGACCCTCTACCAGCTACGTCACACACCACAATGAACCCACCCTCGACCCTCTACCAGCTACATCTATCACCACAATGACACCACCCTCGACCCTACCAGCTACATCTATCACCACAATGAACCCACCCTCGTGCCCTACCAGCTACATCACACACCACAATGAACCACCCTCGACCCCTACCAGCTACATCACACACCACAATGAACCCACCCTCGACCCTACCAGCTCATCACACACCACAATGAACCCACCCTCGACCCTCTACCAGCTACGTCACACACCACAATGAACCCACCTCGACCCTCTACCAGCTACATCTATCACCACAATGACACCACCCTCGACCCCTACCAGCTACATCTATCACCACAATGAACCCACCCTCGTGCCCTACCAGCTACATCACACACCACAATGAACCCACCTCGGCCCTACAAGCTACATCACACACCACAATGAACCCACCCTCGACCCTACCAGCTACGTCACACACCACAATGAACCCACCCTCGACCCTCTACCAGCTACATCTATCACCACAATGAACCCACCCTCGGCCCTACCAGCTACATCACACACACAATGAACCCACCCTCGACCCCTACCAGCTACGTCACACCCCAATGAACCCACCCTCAACCCCTACCAGCTACATCTATCACCACAATGAACCCACCCTCGACCCTACCAGCTACATCTATCACCACAATGAACCCACCCTCGACCCCTACCAGCTACATCTATCACCACAATGAACCCAACCTCGACACCTACCAGCTACGTCACACACCACAATGAACCCACCCTCGACCCTCTACCAGCTACATCTATCACCACAATGACCCCACCCTCGACCCTACCAGCTACATCTATCACCACAATGAACCCACCTCGACCCCTACCAGCTACATCACACACCACAATGAACCCACCCTCGACCCCTACCAGCTACGTCAAACACCACAATGAACCCACCCTCGACCCCAACCAGCTACATCTATCACCACAATGAACCAAACCTCGACACCTACCAGCTACGTCACACACCACAATGAACCCACCCTCGACCCTCTACCAGCTACATCTATCACCACAATGAACCCACCCTCGACCCCTACCAGCTACATCTATCACCACAATGAACCCACCCTCGACCCTTACCAGCTACGTCACCCACCACAATGAACCCACCCTCGACCCCTACCAGCTACATCTATCACCACAATGAACCCAACCTCGACACCTACCAGCTACGTCACACACCACAATGAACCCACCCTCGACCCTCTACCAGCTACATCTATCACCACAATGAACCCACCCTCGACCCTACCAGCTACATCTATCACCACAATGAACCCACCCTCGACCCCTACCAGCTACATCTATCACCACAATGAACCAAACCTCGACCCCTACCAGCTACGTCACACACCACAATGAACCCACCCTCGACCCTCTACCAGCTACATCTATCACCACAATGAACCACCCTCGACCCCTACCAGCTACATCTATCACCACAATGAACCCACCCTCGACCCCTACCAGCTACATCACACACCACAATGAACCCACCCTCGACCCTCTACCAGCTACGTCACACACCACAATGAACCCACCCTCGACCCTCTACCAGCTACATCTATCACCACAATGACACCACCCTCGACCCTACCAGCTACATCTATCACCACAATGAACCCACCCTCGTGCCCTACCAGCTACATCACACACCACAATGAACCCACCTCGACCCCTACCAGCTACATCACACACCACAATGAACCCACCCTCGACCCCTACCAGCTACGTCACACACCACAATGAACCCACCCTCGACCCTCTACCAGCTACATCTATCACCACAATGAACCCACCTCGACCCCTACCAGCTACATTACACCACAATGAACCCACCTCGACCCCTACCAGCTACGTCACACACCCCAATGAACCCACCCTCAACCCCTACCAGCTACATCTATCACCACAATGAACCCACCCTCGACCCCTACCAGCTACATCTATCACCACAATGAACCCAACCTCGACACCTACCAGCTACGTCACACACCACAATGAACCCACCTCGACCCTCTACCAGCTACATCTATCACCACAATGAACCCACCCTCGACCCTACCAGCTACATCTATCACCACAATGAACCCACCTCGACCCTACCAGCTCACATCTATCACCACAATGAACCCAACCTCGACCCCTACCAGCTACGTCACACACCACAATGAACCCACCCTCGACCCTCTACCAGCTACATCTATCACCACAATGAACCCACCCTCGACCCCTACCAGCTACATCTATCACATAATGAACCCACCCTCGACCCCCTACCAGCTACATCACACACCACAATGAACCCACCCTCGACCCTCTACCAGCTACGTCACACACCACAATGAACCCACCCTCGACCCTCTACCAGCTACATCTATCACCACAATGACACCACCCTCGACCCTACCAGCTACATCTATCACCACAATGAACCCACCCTCGTGCCCTACCAGCTACATCACACACCACAATGAACCCACCCTCACCCCTACCAGCTACATCACACACCAAACCCACCCTCGACCCCTACCAGCTACGTCACACACCACAATGAACCCACCCTCGACCCTCTGCCAGCTACATCTATCACCACAATGAACCCACCCTCGACCCCTACCAGCTACATCACACACCACAATGAACCCACCTCGACCCCTACCAGCTACATCACACACCCCAATGAACCCACCCTCAACCCCTACCAGCTGATCTATCACCACAATGAACCCACCGACCCCTACCAGCTACATCTATCACCACAATGAACCCAACCTCGACCCCTACCAGCTACGTCACACACCACAATGAACCCACCCTCACCTCTACCAGCTACATCTATCACCACAATGAACCCACCCTCGACCCCTACCAGCTACATCTATCACCACAATGAACCCACCCTCGACCCCTACCAGCTCATCACACACCACAATGAACCCACCCTCGACCCCTACCAGCTATGTCACCCACCACAATGAACCCACCCTCGACCCCTACCAGCTACATCTATCACCACAATGAACCAAACCTCGACACCTACCAGCTACGTCACACACCACAATGAACCCACCCTCGACCCCTACCAGCTACATCTATCACCACAATGAACCCACCCTCGACCCTACCAGCTACATCTATCACCACAATGAACCCACCTCGACCCCTACCAGCTACGTCACCCACCACAATGAACCCACCCTCGACCCTACCAGCTACATCTATCACCACAATGAACCCAACCTCGACACCTACCAGCTACGTCACACACCACAATGAACCCACCTCGACCCTCTACCAGCTACATCTATCACCACAATGAACCCACCCTCGACCCTACCAGCTACATCTATCACCACAATGAACCCACCCTCGACCCTACCAGCTACATCTATCACCACAATGAACCCAACCTCGACCCCTACCAGCTACGTCACACACCACAATGAACCCACCCTCGACCCTCTACCAGCTACATCTATCACCACAATGAACCCACCCTCGACCCCTACCAGCTACATCTATCACCGCAATGAACCCACCCTCGACCCCTACCAGCTACATCACACACCACAATGAACCCACCCTCGACCCTCTACCAGCTACGTCACACACCACAATGAACCCACCTCGACCCTCTACCAGCTACATCTATCACCACAATGACACCACCCTCAACCCCTACCAGCTACATCTATCACCACAATGAACCCACCCTCGTGCCCTACCAGCTACATCACACACCACAATGAACCCACCCTCGACCCTACCAGCTACATCACACACCACAATGAACCCACCCTCGACCCTACCAGCTACGTCACACACCACAATGAACCCACCTCGACCCTCTACCAGCTACATCTATCACCACAATGAACCCACCCTCGACCCCTACCAGCTCATCACACACCACAATGAACCCACCCTCGACCCCTACCAGCTACGTCACACACCCCAATGAACCCACCCCTCAACCCCTACCAGCTACATCTATCACCACAATGAACCCACCCTCGACCCCTACCAGCTACATCTATCACCACAATGAACCCACCTCGACCCCTACCAGCTACATCTATCACCACAATGAACCCAACCTCGACCCCTACCAGCTACGTCACACACCACAATGAACCCACCCTCGACCCTCTACCAGCTACATCTATCACCACAATGAACCCACCTCGACCCCTACCAGCTACATCTATCACCACAATGAACCCACCCTCGACCCCTACCAGCTACATCACACACCACAATGAACCCACCCTCGACCAGCTATGTCACCCACCACAATGAACCCACCCTCGACCCTACCAGCTACATCACACACCACAATGAACCCACCCTCGACCCTACCAGCTACGTCACACACCACAATGAACCCACCCTCGACCCCTACCAGCTACGTCACACACCACAATGAACCCACCCTCGACACCTACCAGCTACGTCACACACCACAATGAACCCACCCTCGACCCTCTACCAGCTACGTCACACACCACAATGAACCCACCCTCGACCCTCTACCAGCTACATCTATCACCACAATGACACCACCCTCGACCCCTACCAGCTACATCTATCACCACAATGAACCCACCCTCGTGCCCTACCAGCTACATCACACACCACAATGAACCCACCCTCGACCCCTACCAGCTACATCACACACCACAATGAACCCACCCTCGACCCCTACCAGCTACATCACACACCACAATGAACCCACCCTCGACCCTCTACCAGCTACGTCACACACCACAATGAACCCACCCTCGACCCTCTACCAGCTACATCTATCACCACAATGACACCACCTCGACCCCTACCAGCTACATCTATCACCACAATGAACCCACCCTCGTGCCCTACCAGCTACATCACACACCACAATGAACCCACCCTCGACCCCTACAAGCTACATCACACACCACAATGAACCCACCCTCGACCCCTACCAGCTACGTCACACACCACAATGAACCCACCCTCGACCCTCTACCAGCTACATCTATCACCACAATGAACCCACCCTCGACCCCTACCAGCTACATCACACACCACAATGAACCCACCCTCGACCCCTACCAGCTACGTCACACACCCAATGAACCCACCCTCAACCCCTACCAGCCATCTATCACCACAATGAACCCACCCTCGACCCCTACCAGCTACATCTATCACCACAATGAACCCACCCTCGACCCCTACCAGCTACATCATCACCACAATGAACCCAACCTCGACACCTACCAGCTACGTCACACACCACAATGAACCCACCCTCGACCCTCTACCAGCTACATCTATCACCACAATGACCCCACCCTCGACCCCTACCAGCTACATCTATCACCACAATGAACCCACCCTCGACCCCTACCAGCTACATCACACACCACAATGAACCCACCTCGACCCCTACCAGCTACGTCAAACACCACAATGAACCCACCCTCGACCCCAACCAGCTACATCTATCACCACAATGAACCAAACCTCGACACCTACCAGCTACGTCACACACCACAATGAACCCACCCTCGACCCTCTACCAGCTACATCTATCACCACAATGAACCCACCACCCTACCAGCCATCTATCACCACAATGAACCCACCTCGACCCTTACCAGCTACGTCACCCACCAAATGAACCCACCCTCGACCCCTACCAGCTACATCTATCACCACAATGAACCCAACCTCGACACCTACCAGCTACGTCACACACCACAATGAACCCACCCTCGACCCTCTACCAGCTACATCTATCACCACAATGAACCCACCCTCGACCCCTACCAGCTACATCTATCACCACAATGAACCCACCCTCGACCCCTACCAGCTACATCTATCACCACAATGAACCAAACCTCGACCCCTACCAGCTACGTCCACACACCACAATGAACCCACCCTCGACCCTCTACCAGCTACATCTATCACCACAATGAACCCACCCTCGACCCCTACCAGCTACATCTATCACCACAATGAACCCACCCTCGACCCCTACCAGCTACATCACACACCACAATGAACCCACCAGCTCTACCAGCTACGTCACACCACAATGAACCCACCCTCGACCCTCTACCAGCTACATCTATCACCACAATGACACCACCCTCGACCCCTACCAGCTACATCTATCACCACAATGAACCCACCCTCGTGCCCTACCAGCTACATCACACACCACAATGAACCCACCCTCGACCCCTACCAGCTACATCACACACCACAATGAACCCACCCTCGACCCCTACCAGCTACGTCACACACCACAATGAACCCACCCTCGACCCTCTACCAGCTACATCTATCACCACAATGAACCCACCCTGACCCCTACCAGCTACATTACACCACAATGAACCCACCCTCGACCCCTACCAGCTACGTCACACACCCCAATGAACCCACCCTCAACCCCTACCAGCTACATCTATCACCACAATGAACCCACCCTCGACCCCTACCAGCTACATCTATCACCACAATGAACCCAACCTCGACACCTACCAGCTACGTCACACACCACAATGAACCCACCTCGACCCTCTACCAGCTACATCTATCACCACAATGAACCCACCCTCGACCCTACCAGCTACATCTATCACCACAATGAACCCACCCTCGACCCCTACCAGCTACATCTATCACCACAATGAACCCAACCTCGACCCCTACCAGCTACGTCACACACCACAATGAACCCACCCTCGACCCTCTACCAGCTACATCTATCACCACAATGAACCCACCCTCGACCCTACCAGCTACATCTATCACCGCAATGAACCCACCCTCGACCCCTACCAGCTACATCACACACCACAATGAACCCACCCTCGACCCTCTACCAGCTACGTCACACACCACAATGAACCCACCCTCGACCCTCTACCAGCTACATCTATCACCACAATGACACCACCCTCGACCCTACCAGCTACATCTATCACCACAATGAACCCACCCTCGTGCCCTACCAGCTACATCACACACCACAATGAACCCACCCTCGACCCCTACCAGCTACATCACACCACAATGAACCCACCCTCGACCCTACCAGCTACGTCACACACCACAATGAACCCACCCTCGACCCTCTACCAGCTACATCTATCACCACAATGAACCCACCCTCGACCCCTACCAGCTACATCACACACCACAATGAACCCACCCTCGACCCCTACCAGCTACGTCACACACCCCAATGAACCCACCCTCAACCCCTACCAGCTACATCTATCACCACAATGAACCCACCCTCGACCCCTACCAGCTACATCTATCACCACAATGAACCCAACCTCGACCCCTACCAGCTACGTCACACCACAATGAACCCACCCTCGACCCCTACCAGCTACATCTATCACCACAATGAACCCACCCTCGACCCCTACCAGCTACATCTATCACCACAATGAACCCACCCTCGACCCCTACCAGCTACATCACACACCACAATGAACCCACCCTCGACCCTTACCAGCTATGTCACCCACCAAATGAACCCACCCTCGACCCCTACCAGCTACATCACACACACAATGAACCCACCCTCGACCCCTACCAGCTACGTCACACACCACAATGAACCCACCCTCGACCCCTACCAGCTACGTCACACACCACAATGAACCCACCTCGACACCTACCAGCTACGTCACACACCACAATGAACCCACCCTCGACCCTCTACCAGCTACGTCACACACCACAATGAACCCACCCTCGACCCTCTACCAGCTACATCTATCACCACAATGACACCACCCTCGACCCCTACCAGCTACATCTATCACCACAATGAACCCACCCTCGTGCCCTACCAGCTACATCACACACCACAATGAACCCACCCTCGACCCCTACCAGCTACATCACACACCACAATGAACCACCTCTACCAGCTACATCACACACCACAATGAACCCACCCTCGACCCTCTACCAGCTACATCACACACCACAATGAACCCACCCTCGACCCCTACCAGCTACATCTATCACCACAATGAACCCACCACCCTACCAGCTACGTCACACACCACAATGAACCCACCCTCGACCCCTACCAGCTCGTCACCCACCACAATGAACCCACCTCGACCCTTACCAGCTACGTCACCCACCACAATGAACCACCCTCGACCCTACCAGCTACATCTATCACCACAATGAACCCAACCTCAACACCTACCAGCTACGTCACACACCACAATGAACCCACTCTACCAGCTACATCTATCACCACAATGAACCCACCCTCGACCCCTACCAGCTACATCTATCACCATAATGAACCCACCGACCCCTACCAGCTCATCACACACCACAATGAACCCACCTCGACCCTCTACCAGCTACGTCACACACCACAATGAACCCACAACCTACCAGCTACGCCACACACCACAATGAACCCACCCTCGACCCTCTACCAGCTACATCTATCACCACAATGACACCACCCTCGACCCCTACCAGCTACATCTATCACCACAATGAACCCACCCTCGTGCCCTACCAGCTACATCACACACCACAATGAACCCACCCTCGACCCTACCAGCTACATCACACACCACAATGAACCCACCCTCGACCCCTACCAGCTACGTCACACACCACAATGAACCCACCCTCGACCCCCTACCAGCTACATCTATCACCACAATGAACCCACCCTCGACCCCTACCAGCTACATCACACACCACAATGAACCCACCCTCGACCCCTACCAGCTACGTCACACACCCCAATGAACCCACCCTCAACCCCTACCAGCTACATCTATCACCACAATGAACCCACCCTCGACCCCTACCAGCTACATCACACACCACAATGAACCAGCTACAGCTATCACACACAAATGAACCCACCCTCGACCCCTACCAGCTACATCTATCACCACAATGAACCCACAACCCCCTACCAGCTACATCACACACCACAATGAACTACGACACCTACCAGCACGTCACACACCACAATGAACCCACCCTCGACCCTCTACCAGCTACATCTATCACCACAATGACCCCACCCTCGACACCTACCAGCTACATCTATCACCACAATGAACCCACCCTCGATCCCTACCAGCTACATCTATCACCACAATGAACCCAACCTCGACACCTACCAGCTACGTCACACACCACAATGAACCCACCCTCGACCCTCTACCAGCTACATCTATCACCACAATGACCCCACCCTCGACCCCTACCAGCTACATCTATCACCACAATGAACCCACCTCGACCCCTACCAGCTACATCACACACCACAATGAACCCACCCTCGACCCCTACCAGCTACGTCAAACACCACAATGAACCCACCCTCGACCCCAACCAGCTACATCTATCACCACAATGAACCAAACCTCGACACCTACCAGCTACGTCACACACCACAATGAACCCACCCTCGACCCTCTACCAGCTACATCTATCACCACAATGAACCCACCCTCGACCCCTACCAGCTACATCTATCACCACAATGAACCCACCCTCGACCCTTACCAGCTACGTCACCCACCACAATGAACCCACCCTCGACCCCTACCAGCTACATCTATCACCACAATGAACCCAACCTCGACACCTACCAGCTACGTCACACACCACAATGAACCCACCCTCGACCCTCTACCAGCTACATCTATCACCACAATGAACCCACCCTCGACCCCTACCAGCTACATCTATCACCACAATGAACCCACCCTCGACCCCTACCAGCTACATCTATCACCACAATGAACCCAACCTCGACCCCTACCAGCTACGTCACACACCACAATGAACCCACCCTCGACCCTCTACCAGCTACATCTATCACCACAATGAACCCACCCTCGACCCCTACCAGCTACATCTATCACCGCAATGAACCCACCCTCGACCCCTACCAGCTACATCACACACCACAATGAACCCACCCTCGACCCTCTACCAGCTACGTCACACACCACAATGAACCCACCTCGACCCTCTACCAGCTACATCTATCACCACAATGACACCACCCTCGACCCCTACCAGCTACATCTATCACCACAATGAACCCACCCTCGTGCCCTACCAGCTACATCACACACCACAATGAACCCACCCTCGACCCCTACCAGCTACATCACACACCACAATGAACCCACCCTCGACCCCTACCAGCTACGTCACACACCACAATGAACCCACCCTCGACCCTCTACCAGCTACATCTATCACCACAATGAACCCACCCTCGACCCCTACCAGCTACATCACACACCACAATGAACCCACCCTCGACCCCTACCAGCTACGTCACACACCCCAATGAACCCACCCTCAACCCCTACCAGCTACATCTATCACCACAATGAACCCACCCTCGACCCCTACCAGCTACATCTATCACCACAATGAACCCACCCTCGACCCCTACCAGCTACATCTATCACCACAATGAACCCAACCTCGACCCCTACCAGCTCGTCACACACCACAATGAACCCACCCTCGACCCTCTACCAGCTACATCTATCACCACAATGAACCCACCTCGACCCCTACCAGCTACATCTATCACCACAATGAACCCACCCTCGACCCCTACCAGCTACATCACACACCACAATGAACCCACCCTCGACCCTTACCAGCTATGTCACCCACCACAATGAACCCACCCTCGACCCTACCAGCTACATCACACACCACAATGAACCCACCCTCGACCCCTACCAGCTACGTCACACACCACAATGAACCCACCTCGACCCCTACCAGCTACGTCACACACCACAATGAACCCACCCTCGACACCTACCAGCTACGTCACACACCACAATGAACCCACCCTCGACCCTCTACCAGCTACGTCACACACCACAATGAACCCACCCTCGACCCTCTACCAGCTACATCTATCACCACAATGACACCACCCTCGACCCCTACCAGCTACATCTATCACCACAATGAACCCACCCTCGTGCCCTACCAGCTACATCACACACCACAATGAACCCACCCTCGACCCCTACCAGCTACATCACACACCACAATGAACCCACCCTCGACCCCTACCAGCTACATCACACACCACAATGAACCCACCCTCGACCCTCTACCAGCTACGTCACACACCACAATGAACCCACCCTCGACCCTCTACCAGCTACATCTATCACCACAATGACACCACCCTCGACCCCTACCAGCTACATCTATCACCACAATGAACCCACCCTCGTGCCCTACCAGCTACATCACACACCACAATGAACCCACCCTCGACCCCTACAAGCTACATCACACACCACAATGAACCCACCCTCGACCCTACCAGCTACGTCACACACCACAATGAACCCACCCTCGACCCTCTACCAGCTACATCTATCACCACAATGAACCCACCCTCGACCCCTACCAGCTACATCACACACCACAATGAACCCACCCTCGACCCCTACCAGCTACGTCACACACCCCAATGAACCCACCCTCAACCCCTACCAGCTACATCTATCACCACAATGAACCCACCCTCGACCCCTACCAGCTACATCTATCACCACAATGAACCCACCCTCGACCCTACCAGCTACATCTATCACCACAATGAACCCAACCTCGACACCTACCAGCTACGTCACACACCACAATGAACCCACCCTCGACCCTCTACCAGCTACATCTATCACCACAATGACCCCACCCTCGACCCCTACCAGCTACATCTATCACCACAATGAACCCACCCTCGACCCCTACCAGCTACATCACACACCACAATGAACCCACCCTCGACCCCTACCAGCTACGTCAAACACCACAATGAACCCACCCTCGACCCCAACCAGCTACATCTATCACCACAATGAACCAAACCTCGACACCTACCAGCTACGTCACACACCACAATGAACCCACCCTCGACCCTCTACCAGCTACATCTATCACCACAATGAACCCACCCTCGACCCCTACCAGCTACATCTATCACCACAATGAACCCACCCTCGACCCTTACCAGCTACGTCACCCACCACAATGAACCCACCCTCGACCCCTACCAGCTACATCTATCACCACAATGAACCCAACCTCGACACCTACCAGCTACGTCACACACCACAATGAACCCACCCTCGACCCTCTACCAGCTACATCTATCACCACAATGAACCCACCCTCGACCCCTACCAGCTACATCTATCACCACAATGAACCCACCCTCGACCCCTACCAGCTACATCTATCACCACAATGAACCAAACCTCGACCCCTACCAGCTACGTCACACACCACAATGAACCCACCCTCGACCCTCTACCAGCTACATCTATCACCACAATGAACCCACCCTCGACCCCTACCAGCTACATCTATCACCACAATGAACCCACCCTCGACCCCTACCAGCTACATCACACACCACAATGAACCCACCCTCGACCCTCTACCAGCTACGTCACACACCACAATGAACCCACCCTCGACCCTCTACCAGCTACATCTATCACCACAATGACACCACCCTCGACCCCTACCAGCTACATCTATCACCACAATGAACCCACCCTCGTGCCCTACCAGCTACATCACACACCACAATGAACCCACCCTCGACCCCTACCAGCTACATCACACACCACAATGAACCCACCCTCGACCCCTACCAGCTACGTCACACACCACAATGAACCCACCCTCGACCCTCTACCAGCTACATCTATCACCACAATGAACCCACCCTCGACCCCTACCAGCTACATTACACCACAATGAACCCACCCTCGACCCCTACCAGCTACGTCACACACCCCAATGAACCCACCCTCAACCCCTACCAGCTACATCTATCACCACAATGAACCCACCCTCGACCCCTACCAGCTACATCTATCACCACAATGAACCCAACCTCGACACCTACCAGCTACGTCACACACCACAATGAACCCACCCTCGACCCTCTACCAGCTACATCTATCACCACAATGAACCCACCCTCGACCCCTACCAGCTACATCTATCACCACAATGAACCCACCCTCGACCCCTACCAGCTACATCTATCACCACAATGAACCCAACCTCGACCCCTACCAGCTACGTCACACACCACAATGAACCCACCCTCGACCCTCTACCAGCTACATCTATCACCACAATGAACCCACCCTCGACCCCTACCAGCTACATCTATCACCACAATGAACCCACCCTCGACCCCTACCAGCTACATCACACACCACAATGAACCCACCCTCGACCCTCTACCAGCTACGTCACACACCACAATGAACCCACCCTCGACCCTCTACCAGCTACATCTATCACCACAATGACACCACCCTCGACCCCTACCAGCTACATCTATCACCACAATGAACCCACCCTCGTGCCCTACCAGCTACATCACACACCACAATGAACCCACCCTCGACCCCTACCAGCTACATCACACACCACAATGAACCCACCCTCGACCCCTACCAGCTACGTCACACACCACAATGAACCCACCCTCGACCCTCTACCAGCTACATCTATCACCACAATGAACCCACCCTCGACCCCTACCAGCTACATCACACACCACAATGAACCCACCCTCGACCCCTACCAGCTACGTCACACACCCCAATGAACCCACCCTCAACCCCTACCAGCTACATCTATCACCACAATGAACCCACCCTCGACCCCTACCAGCTACATCTATCACCACAATGAACCCACCCTCGACCCCTACCAGCTACATCTATCACCACAATGAACCCAACCTCGACCCCTACCAGCTACGTCACACACCACAATGAACCCACCCTCGACCCTCTACCAGCTACATCTATCACCACAATGAACCCACCCTCGACCCCTACCAGCTACATCTATCACCACAATGAACCCACCCTCGACCCCTACCAGCTACATCACACACCACAATGAACCCACCCTCGACCCTTACCAGCTATGTCACCCACCACAATGAACCCACCCTCGACCCCTACCAGCTACATCACACACCACAATGAACCCACCCTCGACCCCTACCAGCTACGTCACACACCACAATGAACCCACCCTCGACCCCTACCAGCTACGTCACACACCACAATGAACCCACCCTCGACACCTACCAGCTACGTCACACACCACAATGAACCCACCCTCGACCCTCTACCAGCTACGTCACACACCACAATGAACCCACCCTCGACCCTCTACCAGCTACATCTATCACCACAATGACACCACCCTCGACCCCTACCAGCTACATCTATCACCACAATGAACCCACCCTCGTGCCCTACCAGCTACATCACACACCACAATGAACCCACCCTCGACCCCTACCAGCTACATCACACACCACAATGAACCCACCCTCGACCCCTACCAGCTACATCACACACCACAATGAACCCACCCTCGACCCTCTACCAGCTACGTCACACACCACAATGAACCCACCCTCGACCCTCTACCAGCTACATCTATCACCACAATGACACCACCCTCGACCCTACCAGCTACATCTATCACCACAATGAACCCACCCTCGTGCCCTACCAGCTACATCACACACCACAATGAACCCACCTCGACCCCTACAAGCTACATCACACACCACAATGAACCCACCCTCGACCCCTACCAGCTACGTCACACACCACAATGAACCCACCCTCGACCCTCTACCAGCTACATCTATCACCACAATGAACCCACCCTCGACCCCTACCAGCTACATCACACACCACAATGAACCCACCCTCGACCCCTACCAGCTACGTCACACACCCCAATGAACCCACCCTCAACCCCTACCAGCTACATCTATCACCACAATGAACCCACCCTCGACCCCTACCAGCTACATCTATCACCACAATGAACCCACCCTCGACCCCTACCAGCTACATCTATCACCACAATGAACCCAACCTCGACACCTACCAGCTACGTCACACACCACAATGAACCCACCCTCGACCCTCTACCAGCTACATCTATCACCACAATGACCCCACCCTCGACCCCTACCAGCTACATCTATCACCACAATGAACCCACCCTCGACCCCTACCAGCTACATCACACACCACAATGAACCCACCCTCGACCCCTACCAGCTACGTCAAACACCACAATGAACCCACCTCGACCCCAACCAGCTACATCTATCACCACAATGAACCAAACCTCGACACCTACCAGCTACGTCACACACCACAATGAACCCACCCTCGACCCTCTACCAGCTACATCTATCACCACAATGAACCCACCCTCGACCCCTACCAGCTACATCTATCACCACAATGAACCCACCCTCGACCCTTACCAGCTACGTCACCCACCACAATGAACCCACCCTCGACCCCTACCAGCTACATCTATCACCACAATGAACCCAACCTCGACACCTACCAGCTACGTCACACACCACAATGAACCCACCCTCGACCCTCTACCAGCTACATCTATCACCACAATGAACCCACCCTCGACCCCTACCAGCTACATCTATCACCACAATGAACCCACCCTCGAACCCACCTCGACCCCTACCAGCTACATCTATCACCACAATGAACCAAACCTCGACCCCTACCAGCTACCAGCTACATCACACCACAATGAACCCACCCTCGACCCTCTACCAGCTACGTCACACACCACAATGAACCCACCCTCGACCCTCTACCAGCTACATCTATCACCACAATGACACCACCCTCGACCCCTACCAGCTACATCTATCACCACAATGAACCCACCCTCGTGCCCTACCAGCTACATCACACACCACAATGAACCCACCCTCGACCCCTACCAGCTACATCACACACACAATGAACCCACCCTCGACCCCTACCAGCTACGTCACACACCACAATGAACCCACCCTCGACCCTCTACCAGCTACATCTATCACCACAATGAACCCACCCTCGACCCCTACCAGCTACATTACACCACAATGAACCCACCCTCGACCCCTACCAGCTACGT
Source organism: Oncorhynchus nerka (assembly GCF_034236695.1). Taxonomy (NCBI): domain Eukaryota; kingdom Metazoa; phylum Chordata; class Actinopteri; order Salmoniformes; family Salmonidae; genus Oncorhynchus; species Oncorhynchus nerka. The sequence goes on along the minus strand of NC_088409.1, from coordinate 29,773,200 downwards.
CACACACCCCAATGAACCCACCCTCAACCCCTACCAGCTACATCTATCACCACAATGAACCCACCCTCGACCCCTACCAGCTACATCTATCACCACAATGAACCCACCCTCGACCCCTACCAGCTACATCTATCACCACAATGAACCCAACCTCGACCCCTACCAGCTACGTCACACACCACAATGAACCCACCCTCGACCCTCTACCAGCTACATCTATCACCACAATGAACCCACCCTCGACCCCTACCAGCTACATCTATCACCACAATGAACCCACCCTCGACCCCTACCAGCTACATCACACACCACAATGAACCCACCCTCGACCCTTACCAGCTATGTCACCCACCACAATGAACCCACCCTCGACCCTACCAGCTACATCACACACCACAATGAACCCACCCTCGACCCCTACCAGCTACGTCACACACCACAATGAACCCACCCTCGACCCCTACCAGCTACGTCACACACCACAATGAACCCACCCTCGACACCTACCAGCTACGTCACACACCACAATGAACCCACCCTCGACCCTCTACCAGCTACGTCACACACCACAATGAACCCACCCTCGACCCTCTACCAGCTACATCTATCACCACAATGACACCACCCTCGACCCCTACCAGCTACATCTATCACCACAATGAACCCACCCTCGTGCCCTACCAGCTACATCACACACCACAATGAACCCACCCTCGACCCCTACCAGCTACATCACACACCACAATGAACCCACCCTCGACCCCTACCAGCTACGTCACACACCACAATGAACCCACCCTCGACCCTCTACCAGCTACATCTATCACCACAATGAACCCACCCTCGACCCCTACCAGCTACATCACACACCACAATGAACCCACCCTCGACCCCTACCAGCTACGTCACACACCCCAATGAACCCACCCTCAACCCCTACCAGCTACATCTATCACCACAATGAACCCAACCTCGACACCTACCAGCTACGTCACACACCACAATGAACCCACCCTCGACCCTCTACCAGCTACATCTATCACCACAATGAACCCACCTCGACCCCTACCAGCTACATCTATCACCACAATGAACCCACCCTCGACCCTTACCAGCTACGTCACCCACCACAATGAACCCACCCTCGACCCCTACCAGCTACATCTATCACCACAATGAACCCAACCTCGACACCTACCAGCTACGTCACACACCACAATGAACCCACCCTCGACCCTCTACCAGCTACATCTATCACCACAATGAACCCACCCTCGACCCCTACCAGCTACATCTATCACCACAATGAACCCACCCTCGACCCCTACCAGCTACATCTATCACCACAATGAACCCAACCTCGACCCCTACCAGCTACGTCACACACCACAATGAACCCACCCTCGACCCTCTACCAGCTACATCTATCACCACAATGAACCCACCCTCGACCCCTACCAGCTACATCTATCACCACAATGAACCCACCCTCGACCCCTACCAGCTACATCACACACCACAATGAACCCACCCTCGACCCTACCAGCTATGTCACCCACCACAATGAACCCACCCTCGACCCCTACCAGCTACATCACACACCACAATGAACCCACCCTCGACCCCTACCAGCTACGTCACACACCACAATGAACCCACCCTCGACCCCTACCAGCTACGTCACACACCACAATGAACCCACCCTCGACACCTACCAGCTACGTCACACACCACAATGAACCCACCCTCGACCCTCTACCAGCTACGTCACACACCACAATGAACCCACCCTCGACCCTCTACCAGCTACATCTATCACCACAATGACACCACCCTCGACCCCTACCAGCTACATCTATCACCACAATGAACCCACCCTCGTGCCCTACCAGCTACATCACACACCACAATGAACCCACCCTCGACCCCTACCAGCTACATCACACACCACAATGAACCCACCCTCGACCCCTACCAGCTACGTCACACACCACAATGAACCCACCCTCGACCCTCTACCAGCTACATCTATCACCACAATGAACCCACCCTCGACCCCTACCAGCTACATCACACACCACAATGAACCCACCCTCGACCCCTACCAGCTACGTCACACACCCCAATGAACCCACCCTCAACCCCTACCAGCTACATCTATCACCACAATGAACCCACCCTCGACCCCTACCAGCTACGTCACACACCACAATGAACCCACCCTCGACCCCCTACCAGCTACATCTATCACCACAATGACCCCACCCTCGACCCCTACCAGCTACATCTATCACCACAATGAACCCACCCTCGACCCCTACCAGCTACATCTATCACCACAATGAACCCAACCTCGACACCTACCAGCTACGTCACACACCACAATGAACCCACCCTCGACCCTCTACCAGCTACATCTATCACCACAATGACCCCACCCTCGACCCCTACCAGCTACATCTATCACCACAATGAACCCACCCTCGACCCCTACCAGCTACATCACACACCACAATGAACCCACCCTCGACCCCTACCAGCTACGTCACACACCACAATGAACCCACCCTCGACCCCAACCAGCTACATCTATCACCACAATGAACCCAACCTCGACACCTACCAGCTACGTCACACACCACAATGAACCCACCCTCGACCCTCTACCAGCTACATCTATCACCACAATGAACCCACCCTCGACCCCTACCAGCTACATCTATCACCACAATGAACCCACCCTCGACCCTTACCAGCTACGTCACCCACCACAATGAACCCACCCTCGACCCTACCAGCTACATCTATCACCACAATGAACCCAACCTCGACACCTACCAGCTACGTCACACACCACAATGAACCCACCCTCGACCCTCTACCAGCTACATCTATCACCACAATGAACCCACCCTCGACCCTACCAGCTACATCTATCACCACAATGAACCCACCCTCGACCCCTACCAGCTACATCTATCACCACAATGAACCCAACCCACCCTCGACCCCTACCAGCTACGTCACACACCACAATGAACCCCCTACACCCACCACAATGAACCCACTCTCGATCTACCAGCTACATCTATCACCACCAATGAACCCACCCTCTCCAGACCCTACCAGCTACATCTATCACCACAATGAACCCACCCTCGACCCCTACCAGCTACATCACACACCACAATGAACCCACCCTCGACCCTTACCAGCTACATCACCCACCACAATGAACCCACCCTCGACCCTTACCAGCTACGTCACCCACCACAATGAACCCACCCTCGACCCCCTACCAGCTACATCACACACCACAATGAACCCACCCTCGACCCCCTACCAGCTACGTCACCCACCACAATGAACCCACTCTCGACCCCCTACCAGCTACATCACACACCACTATGAACCCACCCTCGACCCCTACCAGCTACGTCACCCACCACAATGAACCCACCCTCGACCCTTACCAGCTACGTCACCCACCACAATGAACCCACCCTCGACCCCTACCAGCTACGTCACCCACCACAATGAACCCACCCTCGACCCTTACCACACACAATGAACCCACCTCGACCCCTACCAGCTCGTCACACACCACAATGAACCCACCCTCGACCCTTACCAGCTACGTCACCCACCACAATGAACCCACCCTCGACCCCTACCAGCTACGTCACCCACCCTCGACCCCCTACCAGCTACATCACACACCACAATGAACCCACCCTCGACTCCTACCAGCTACGTCACACACCACAATGAACCCACCCTCGACCCCCTACCAGCTACATCACACACCACAATGAACCCACCCTCGACCCCTACCAGCTACGTCACACACCACAATGAACCCACCCTCGACCCCTACCAGCTACATCACACACCACAATGAACCCACCCTCGACCCCTACCAGCTACGTCACCCACCACAATGAACCCACCCTCGACCCTTACCAGCTACGTCACCCACCACAATGATCCCACCCTCGACCCCTACCAGCTACATCACACACCACAATGAACCCACCCTCGACCCACCTTACCAGCTACGTCACCCACCACAATGAACCCACCCTCGACCCCTACCAGCTACGTCACCCACCACAATGAACCCACCCTCGACCCTTACCAGCTACGTCACCCACCACAATGAACCCACCCTCGACCCCTACCAGCTACGTCACCCACCACAATGAACCCACCCTCGACCCCCTACCAGCTACATCACACACCACAATGAACCCACCCTCGACTCCTACCAGCTACGTCACACACCACAATGAACCCACCCTCGATCCCCTACCAGCTACATCACACACCACAATGAACCCACCCTCGACCCCCTACCAGCTACGTCACACACCATGTAGCACTCAGCAACACAAAGGCACTCCTCAGTCGGCAACATAAGCATTGGCCCTGACACACACAGCACACCCCCTATAGACACACTGGCCTGTCTGCCCAGTTCAGACGGTGGAGAAGCTTAGCTCACCTCAGGATGGTAGGTAGAACAGGGATAACCAGGCATCCTCACCACAGGTTTCTGTGTGGACAGATAACACCTCACACTAGAGGAGTTGTTGGAGCTCTGGATTAAACCTGCTGCTTTGACTGCAGCAGATCTTCTTCAATTGCCATGTAGACTGGGATCGATGTGTTGTGGTGTACAGGCTGAGTAGTGGCTGTTAAATGCAGGGTTTAGTAGTATCCATACACTGTGTTGCTGACTTTTCTAATGAGGGCAGTTGACAGAGAATGTGTTGGATTACATCATGGCTGCAGGAGCAGAGTTAACATTAGCTAGCGCTGTGGCTGTAGAGAGAGAGAGAGAGACAAACAACAGAGAGAGGTGGGGACTGTCATGTGATGTATGTGCTTAGGCATAGACACACACTCATGTATGTGCATGCTCACACACGCACGTCATACACACACACACACACACACACACACATACACACACACACACACACACACACACACACACACACACACACACAAACACAAAGAGACAGTTCCCCCTCTCACTCTCACACACATACAAAAAGAGACAGTTCCCCTCTCACTCTCACACACATACAAAGAGACAGTTCCCCCTCTCACTCTCACACACATACAAAGAGACAGTTCCCCTCTCACTCTCACACACATACAAAGAGACAGTTCCCCTCTCACTCTCACACACATACAAAGAGACAGTTCCCCCTCTCACTCTCTCCTCGCTCCATCTCCAATCACCAAGTAACAAACCCCTACACCTCCTTCCTCCTACAGAGTTACTGTATCACACACTCACACTCACACACACACTCACACTCACGCACACACACCAATCATCTTATGGGAGAACTTCCATTTTTACCAAGAACAGCCTTAAGGACAGAAGAGACATTTTATCACAGATAAACTGATAGGATCTTGTGCATCAGACACTCAGCCAGAACCAGCCCCAACTGCTGATTCAGAGATATCCCACAACCCCCTACCTCACACACACACACATATACACACACACACACACACCATGCTCCGCCACGGGCGCTGCCTGCCTCCGTACAGGTAGTGTATCCATGGTTGTAAGAGCACTTACTCTTTTAATATCTACGGTATTAAATGCTGGAGGTGACCTCACCGCCATGCTTAAGCAGCCGGGGAACCGTGGAAGGATGTTGGAGTGCTTCATATTTTCATCACACCGTTGATTTAAGCCCCTTAAGTGCTTTGGCAACACTTATTCCATTGTGTTGCCAATGAAGCCCATAACACATTTGATTTGGACGAGGAACTGGGGGAGAGGGATGGGGACAGCATTGGCTTTCCGCACACTGCGACAAAACACACACGTACATACACACTTGCACACGCACTAGTAGACACACACACACACAGAGATGACTGTATCATAATGCGAGAGCATGTCTAATTGAATACATTAGTGTTGTGTGGAATATGAATATGGTTTGTGACAGAGGGAGGTTCATCTGAACTGTTCAGGGACTGGAGCAGTGAGGTACTGGTGGGGGCAGTAGCCGACTCACATTTAGTTGGTGGTCAGTAGTATCCTAGTGGTTAGAGAGGTGGAGATGTAGCCAAGGAAAATGTCACCTTGCAATCCAAGGTACCATATGCTGTTGTGCCCTTAAGTAAGGCATGTCTCACTTCCATGCAGTCAAATGACCTAGTGGCCTCATGGGTTGAATGTTTTTCATATTTTTCAAAAGTTCATCATTTAATAAACGTTCTTTTTTTTGCACCAAAAAAATCAGGTGTTTCTATGTCAAAAGGTTTTGTTATAATTCAGTCTTCTGTGATGTATTTAAGGTGTAATATTGGGATTAAAACTCAAAATGGAATACATTTCAACTCTATATCTGACATGGCACTTCAGTCCATAACCATATGTGTGAGATGTATACTTTTGTTTCTGACCCTGACTTAGCCCACTGCAGTAAAAGGTTAACCCCTGAATGTCATGTAGAACAAATATACATTTGTGTTATGACAGATGGAGTAGAAAATGACTAGCCTACTGTGTGCAAACCCTGTGATTTCTTAGAGGCATACATGTACAGTGGGGCAAAAAAGTATTTAGTCAGCCACCAATTGTGCAAGTTCTCCCACTTAAAAAGATGAGAGCGGCCTGTAATTTTCATCATATGTACACTTCAACTATGACAGACAAAATGAGGAAAACAAATCCAGAAAATCACATTGTAGGATGTTTAATGAATTTATTTGCAAATTATGGTGGAAAATAAGTATTTGGTCAATAACAAAAGTTAAACAAAAATACTTTGTTATATACCCTTTGTTGGCAATGACAGAGGTCAAACATTTTCTGTAAGTCTTCACAAGGTTTTCACACACTGTTGCTGGTATTTTGGCCCATTCCTCCATGCAGATCTCCTCTAGAGCAGTGATGTTTTGGGGCTGTTGCTGGGTAACACGGACTTTCAACTCCCTCCAAAGATTTTCTATGGGGTTGAGATCTGAAGACTGGCTAGGCAACTCCAGGACCTTGAAATGCTTCTTACGAAGCCACTCCTTCATTGCCCGGGCGGTGTGTTTGGGATCATTGTCATGCTGAAAGACCCAGCCACGTTTCATCTTCAATGCCCTTGCTGATGGAAGGAGGTTTTCACTCAAAATCTCACGATACATGACCCCATTCATTCTTTCCTTTACACGGATCAGTCGTCCTGGTTCCTTTGCAGAAAAACAGCCCCAAAGCATGATGTTTCCACCCCCATGCTTCACAGTAGGTATGGTGTTCTTTGGATGCAACTCAGCATTCTTTGTCCTCCAAACACGACGAGTTGAGTTTTTACCAAAAAGCTCTATTTTAGTTTCATCTGACCATATGACATTCTCCCAATCTTCTTTTGGATCATCCAAATGCTCTCTAGCAAACTTCAGACGGGCCTGGACATGTACTGGCTTAAGCAGGGGGACACATCTGGCACTGCAGGATTTGAGTCCATGGCGGCGTAGTGTGTTACTGATGATAGGCTTTGTTACTTTGGTCCCAGCTCTCTACAGGTCATTCACTAGGTCCCCCCGTGTGGTTCTGGGATTTTTGCTCACCGTTCTTGTGATCATTTTGACCCCACAGGGTGAGATCTTGCGTGGAGCCCCAGATCGAGGGAGATTATCAGTGGTCTTGTATGTCTTCCATTTCCTAATAATTGCTCCCACAGTTGATTTCTTCAAACCAAGCTGCTTACCTATTGCAGATTCCGTCTTCCCAGCCTGGTGCAGGTCTACAATTTTGTTTCTGGTGTCCTTTGACAGCTCTTTGGTCTTGGCCATAGTGGAGTTTGGAGTGTGACCGTTTGAGGTTGTGGACAGGTGTCTTTTATACTGATAACAAGTTGAAACAGGTGCCATTAATACAGGTAACGAGTGGAGGACAGAGGAGCCTCTTAAAGAAGAAGTTACAGGTCTGTGAGAGCCAGAAATCTTGCTTGTTTGTAGGTGACCAAATACTTATTTTCCACCATAATTCATTAAAAATTCTACAATGTGATTTCTGGATTTGTTTTCCTCATTTTGTCTGTCATAGTTGAAGTGTACCTATGATGAAAATTACAAGCCTCTCTCATCTTTTTAAGTGGGAGAACTTGCACAATTGGTGGCTGACTAAATACTTTTTTGCCCCACTGTATGTCTCATTAATGTGTTAAAGACTGGGAGAAACAGAGTGTATTTACAGTCTCATCAAGCACTTACTGACATCAACAGGAGCCACGGTCACATGCTCACAATGGCATGAAAACACGAACATGGTACCAAACACACACACACACACATACACTGTTCTAATAACACGCATACAGACACACACACACTGTTCTAATAACACGCATAAAGACAGCCTATAGGGAGGAGGTCAGAGACCTGGCCGGGTGGTGCCAGAATAACAACCTATCCCTCAACGTAACCAAGACTAAGGAGATGATTGTGGACTACAGGAAAAGGAGGACTGAGCACGCCCCCATTCTCATCGTCGGGGCTGTAGTGGAGCAGGTTGAGAGCTTCAAGTTCCTTGGTGTCCACATCAACAAACACACCAAGACAGTCATGAAGAGGACATGACAAAGCCTATTCCCTCTCAGGAAAATAAAAAGATTTGGCATGGGTCCTCAGATCCTCAAAAGGTTCTACAACTGCAACATTGAGAGCACTGGTTGTATCACTGGTTGTATCACTGGTTGTATCACTGGTTGTATCACTGGTTGTATCACTGGTTGTATCACTACCTGGCAACTGCTCAGCCTCCGACTGCAAGGCACTACAGAGGATAGTGCGGACGGCCCAGTACATCATTGGGGCTAAGCTGCCTGCCGTCCAGGACCTCTACACCAGGCGGTGTCAGAGGAAGGCCCTAAAAATTGTCAAAGACCCCAGCCACCCCAGTCATAGACTGTTCTCTCTACTACCACATGGCAAGCAGTACCGGAGTGCCAAGTCTAGGACAAAAAGGCTTCTCAAAAGTTTTGAACCCCAAGCCAAATCAAATCAAATCAAATTTTATTTGTCACATACACATGGTTAGCAGATGTTAATGCGAGTGTAGCGAAATGCTTGTGCTTCTAGTTCCGACAATGCAGTGATAACCAACAAGTAATCTAACTAACAATTCCAAAACTACTGTCTTATACACAGTGTAAGGGGATAAATAATATGTACATAAGGATATATGAATGAGTGATGGTACAGAGCAGCATACAGTAGATGGTATCGAATACAGTATATACATATGAGATGAGAATGTAGACAAAGTAAACAAAGTGGCATAGTTAAAGTGGCTAGTGATACATGTATTACATAAGGATGCAGTCGATGATGTAGAGTACAGTATATACGTATGCATATGAGATGAATAATGTAGGGTAAGTAACATTATATAAGGTAGCATTGTTTAAAGTGGCTAGTGATATATTTACAACATTTCCCATCAATTCCCATTATTAAAGTGGCTGGAGTTGGGTCAGTGTCAATGACAGTGTGTTGGCAGCAGCCACTCAATGTTAGTGGTGGCTGTTTAACAGTCTGATGGCCTTGAGATAGAAGCTGTTTTTCAGTCTCTCGGTCCCAGCTTTGATGCACCTGTACTGACCTCGCCTTCTGGATGATAGCGGGGTGAACAGGCAGTGGTTCGGGTGGTTGATGTCCTTAATTATCTTTATGGCCTTCCTGTAATATCGGGTGGTGTAGGTGTCCTGGAGGGCAGGTAGTTTGCCCCCGGTGATGCGTTGTGCAGACCTCACTACCCTCTGGAGAGCCTTACGGTTGAGGGCGGAGCAGTTGCCGTACCAGGCGGTGATACAGCCCGCCAGGATGCTCTCGATTGTGCATCTGTAGAAGTTTGTGAGTGCTTTTGGTGACAAGCCGAATTTCTTCAGCCTCCTGAGGTTGAAGAGGCGCTGCTGCGCCTTCTTCACGACGCTGTCAGTGTGAGTGGACCAATTCAGTTTGTCTGTGATGTGTATGCCGAGGAACTTAAAACTTGCTACCCTCTCCACTACTGTTCCATCGATGTGGATAGGGGGGTGTTCCCTCTGCTGTTTCCTGAAGTCCACAATCATCTCCTTAGTTTTGTTGACGTTGAGTGTGAGGTTATTTTCCTGACACCACACTCCGAGGGCCCTCACCTCCTCCCTGTAGGCCGTCTCGTCGTTGTTGGTAATCAAGCCTACCACTGTTGTGTCGTCCGCAAACTTGATGATTGAGTTGGAGGCGTGCGTGGCCATGCAGTCGTGGGTGAACAGGGAGTACAGGAGAGGGCTCAGAACGCACCCTTGTGGGGCCCCCGTGTTGAGGATCAGCGGGGAGGAGATGTTGTTGCCTACCCTCACCACCTGGGGGCGGCCCGTCAGGAAGTCCAGTACCCAGTTGCACAGGGCGGGGTCGAGACCCAGGGTCTCGAGCTTGATGACGAGCTTGGAGGGTACTATGGTGTTGAATGCCGAGCTGTAGTCGATGAACAGCATTCTCACATAGGTATCCATAAGGACTCCTGAACAGGTAATCAAATGGCTGCCCGGACTCGCTACTTTTATAGCCTCGCTACTGTATATAGCCTGTCTTTTTACTGTTGTTTTATTTCTACACCTGTTGTATTCGGTGCGCATGACAAATTCACTTTGATTTGATTTGATTCAGAGAACACACGTACAGACACACACACTGTTCTGAGAACACGCATACAGACACACACACTGTTCTGAAAACACGCATACAGACACACACACACTGTTCTGAAAACACGCACACAGACACACACACTGTTCTGATAATATGCATACACACTGTTCTAAAAACACGCATACAGACACACACACACACACACTGTTCTGAGAACACACATACAGACACACACACTGTTCTGAAAACACGCATACAGACACACACACTGTTCTGATAATATACATACACACTGTTCTGAAAACACGCATACAGACACACACACACTGTTCTGAAAACACGCATAGAGACACACACACACTGTTCTGAGAACACGCACACAGACACACACACTGTTCTGATAATATGCATACACACTGTTCTAAAAACACGCACACAGACACACACACACTGTTCTGAAAACACGCATACAGACACACACACTGTTCTGAAAACACGCACACAGACACACACACACTGTTCTGAAAACACGCATACAGACACACACACACTGTTCTGAAAACACGCATACAGACACACACACACACTGTTCTAATAACACACATACAGACACACACACACACTGTTCTAATAACACTCATACAGACACACACACACACACTGTTCTAATAACACTCATACAGACACACACACACACTGTTCTAATAACACACATACAGACACACACACTGTTCTAATAACACTCACACAGACACACACACTGTTCTGAGCACACGCATACAGACACACACATTGTTCTGAGAACACGCACACAGACACACACACTGTTCTGAGAACACTCACACAGACACACACACTGTTCTGAGCACACGCATACACACACACTGTTCTAATAACACGCATACAGACACACACACTGTTCTGAGAACACGCATACACACACACACTGTTCTGAGCACACACATACAGACACACTGTTCTGAGAACACGCATACACACACACACACACACACACACACTGTTCTGAAAACACGCATACAGACACACACACACTGTTCTAATAACACGCATACAGACACACACAATGTTCTGAGAACACGCACACAGACACACACTGTTCTGATAATATGCATACACACTGTTCTAAAAACACGCATACAGACACTGTTCTGAGAACACACATACAGACACACACACATGCAGCCATTATGGACTGTCTTAATACAGCAGCTATAAAACAGGTCATTGGACAAAGAGGACCTCTATCAGGCCTCTGTTTGTCTCTCTTCCTCTCTGTCTCTGGGTTTCAACTGAGGGATTGTAGGGGAAGAAGGCCTTGCCACTAAACATCCTTAACAGACCCAGCTATATACCCTGTCTGAATGGACTGCTGGGCGGTTACAGACATAGCCACTGTTCCCTGACCTGAAAGACAGTCATTGTCGCATCCACACCCCAAACCTTCACAAAATAACTAAAATGCTAAATATGCATCCGCGGACTAACACACACACACTTACACACACTGATAAAGAGTCGAAGCAGGCAGGCTGTGGGAGGAGAACAGGGGTTATATAAACCAGACACAGACGGACAGATAGACAGCTGACACTACTCTGGGATATACTGAACATATACTGAACGACAGAGTGGAAAAGGAGGAGGAAGAGGAAACAACCAGAAGCTAAAGCACTGTCCCACTATATTGACCTGACTGAGGATAGAGAGAGAGGGGACGACAAGATAACAAAACAACCACAACGAGAGAGGGGGATGAGACAAGAAGAGAAAACACGGAATCTACTTTGTTTGGATCAGAGGGACAATATCCTTTCCGAGCTACAACGACAGAGAGCACAGAGCAATTTCCTTGGTGTCAGGTTCTGGTGTGGTTGCTGTTAGGGACTTGGAGGTTCCATGCTACTTCAGTGCCATTGACAGTGCCAGGGCCCACGGTGCGGTAGTGGTAGTATTGACAGTGCCAGGGCCCACGGTGGGTAGTGGTAGCATTGACAGTGCCAGGGCACACGGTGGGTAGTGGTAGCATTGACAGTGCCAGGGCCCACGGTGCGGTAGTGGTAGCATTGACTGGCTAATTGCAGACAGAAGGCAGAGGACTTTGTAGCAATCTGGATATGACACCACTGTTCTCCTCAATCAGACAGTGTTCAGCGAGGTGTGTGCCGCAGTCCGGTTACCCTCAGTAAGTTATACGCTCTCCGGGCCGGGCCCTCGCCGCTGCTGCATTAGGAGCCGCCAATCAGAACCAACAACCAACTCCACACGGACCGCAGCAGCTGAACTGAGCTCACTGACGGAGCGGGCAGTGAACACGAGACTCAACACAGGGACTGAACATAGTGACTGGAAGCAGCCGTGTGCAGCAGAGAGAGACATTGTGATCCTGTATAAACATACAGAGGGTTGACATACATACACGTTACATCTCTACAGTGGGACGGATAGAGAGAGAGAGATGTAGCCTATAGAGTAATGCTATACGTGTAATCCTGTAGGGTGTTTATATCACACAGGGAGACTGTAGTCATTTGTAAAGCAGTTACCATCACAGTTGGAGACGGTGATGTGTGATAGTGAACCGTGGGAGACAATTTAGCTGATGACGTGTTTGTGTTGTCAAAAGTATCATGTGTGGGGATGGAGCCCCGAGTTGAGAGATATGGGTACAGAAACAGTATAATGACTTGTTTCAGATGGTTTACTCCGATGTGTCTGTACTCCGATGTAGAGTAAAGATATTGGTTTGTTTGGTGTTGGGATTCTGGTCTGTGGTTTGCCATTTGAGTGGTTCTAGCCTGTTGGTTTGTATCATTGCTTTGTTCCATTGATTTGATGTTTAGTTATGTAGTCCTACACAGCAGAGCAGCTCTGTTGGCAGACAGTCATTTGGCTAATTGTGTGCTGATAGTTAGTAACAACGTTGTAAGACATTCTAGATCGACGCTGTGGTGATGTTAGATCGGTGGTGTTTTATCAAAAGACTGCAGCTCTGAAGAATCGTGCGTGTTGTGTACTGGTAAAACCCCGGCTTTGTTGTGTGTCACTGCAGCCCTAGCTGTGCTCTGCTGTGCTCTGCTCTGCTGTGTTGTACGGCGCCTGTGTCCTGTGTCACAGAGGAAGCATTGATCAGACAGCTACTGAGGCTCAATACACAATGAGGCCTGGCCCGAGATCTCTCCTCCTCCCCACCCCCCTCTCCCTCTCCCTGCGTACCCTGCTCCTGCTCTGCCTTGCGCGTAAGTCACACACACTTGCGCGTGCACACCACACACTTGCGCAATGGACGTTCAATGTGCATTCACTGAAAATCTACGTACTGTACATTCACACATACACATGATGACACACACTAACTTACATACAGATGGAGGATCTTCATTTCATCACGCTGTTGCAGACCTTTCCTGCAATGCAGGACATTTTAAATGGATAGTGGTTGTATTTGAGCTTTGGAAAGGCTTCTGAAGTTTGTCATTTCTACTTTGAAATTTCAGGCTTGATTTTGCCTCACAAAAAAAGTATCACCCCCTACAAAAATATCCATTCATTTACAATCCACGTAATAATTCACATTTCCTGTTGCTGTAGGATTTCCCTGCTGTAGCAAACTGGCTCACATGTAAGACCCTACATCTGTACAAACACCGACTCACCTCACGACCTCAAGCTAGATTATCTTTCTCCGTCTTTCACCTCTCAGTGGGATAATTGTTGCCAACATGTGAAAATGGGAAGATCAGGAGACTTAATAAATGTCATGTAAAATGGGGAAAAGCTATAGAGTGAGGGAAATTGAAGACAATTCACGTAGGGATCGAAAGATAGAGTGGACCGAGAGAAAAGCAGAGTGTGAATGAACTCTCAAATCTCTGATTTAGGTGTGAATTTCCAATGAGCATTATGTATGAGCAGAGTGCTATAGAGAGGAGGGATACACCCGTGGGACTGTAGGACTGGGGAAATGTGGAAACACAAACCAGGATGGAGGAGTACAGTTAAAAGAGGCGAGAGAGAGAGATAAGTCTCCCGATCTTCCCATTATCACGTGTTGGACACAATTATCCCAGAGAGAGCGAGATCACAGCCTCTGAGAGCCTTCTGAAGTACACCACAAAATAAACATTGACCAGAGGAGATAGAGAGACAGACTGGTAGAGGGATGGAGAGAGTGAGAAAAAGGAAGATAAGCAAGAGGGAGGGACAGAAAGACAGTGAGCCCAGGAATCAGGAGAGCAGGAGAGCCAGTGTTTCCTGGGCTCACTGTCTTTCTGGATCACTGTGGGCAGGAGAGCCAGTGTTTCCCCTGTCTTTGATCTATGATTAGGATCACTGTGGGCAGGAGAGCCAGTGTTTCCCCTGTCTTTGATCTATGATTAGGATCACTGGGGCAGGAGAGCCAGTGTTTCCCCTGTCTTTGATCTATGATTAGGATCACTGTGGGCAGGAGAGCCAGTGTTTCCCCTGTCTTTGATCTATGATTAGGATCACTGGAGGCAGGAGAGCCAGTGTTTCCCCTGTCTTTGATCTATGATTAGGATCACTGTGGGCAGGAGAGCCAGTGTTTCCCCTGTCTTTGATCTATGATTAGGATCACTGTGGGCAGGAGAGCCAGTGTTTCCCCTGTCTTTGATCTATGATTAGGATCACTGTGGGCAGGAGAGCCAGTGTTTCCCCTGTCTTTGATCTATGATTAGGATCACTGTGGGCAGGAGAGCCAGTGTTTCCCCTGTCTTTGATCTATGATTAGGATCACTGTGTACAGGAGAGCCAGTGTTTCCCCTGTCTTTGATCTATGATTAGGATCACTGTGGGCAGGAGAGCCAGTGTTTCCCCTGTCTTTGATCTATGATTAGGATCACTGTGGGCAGGAGAGCCAGTGTTTCCCCTGTCTTTGATCTATGATTAGGATCACTGTGGGCAGGAGAGCCAGTGTTTCCCCTGTCTTTGATCTATGATTAGGATCACTGTGTACAGGAGAGCCAGTGTTTCCCCTGTCTTTGATCTATGATTAGGATCACTGTGGGCAGGAGAGCCAGTGTTTCCCCTGTCTTTGATCTATGATTAGGATCACTGTGGGCAGGAGAGCCAGTGTTTCCCCTGTCTTTGATCTATGATTAGGATCACTGTGTGCAGGAGAGCCAGTGTTTCCCCTGTCTTTGATCTATGATTAGGATCACTGGTAGCACCACTGATACCATGAATATATCCTGTCATCATTCTATTTGGGCTCAAGCAGTGTATTAATATGCAGAGATGTTCTGTAAATAACCATGGCTGCAACGCGTCCACTTCCTCCAAGCCAATCAAAATCTGGATTGCAGAATTTGCATATTGGATCTACACAGGGACATTTGGTGGCATGGGATGGCGGGAGGGAGGGAATAGATGACAGTAGAAGAGTGAGAGAATGAGGAAGAGGGATGGAAAGAGAGAGAGAATGAGTTTTTAGCCTTGGCAAGGAGGCTGGGTTATATAATTCCTGCCAATGAAGCAGTTTTGGGTGAGCAGTGAGCAGGAGGAGGGAGACTGGCCAGGTAGAGGGATTGATGTGGGGGGGAGGGGGGGGTGTTAAGACTCTCTCCTCTCGGCCGCTGTGAATCTCCAGCGTGGTATCAACGTGTAACGTGTATATTTTCCTTAAGCTGCCCTTGTTTTGTGTGGCAGTCGTCGCCAGTGCACTGTTGGGCTGTGACGGCTCGTCATAAACACCATGGATAACCAGCTTTAGCTGTTTAAAGGGACTGCATACACACTGGTGGAAAACAGAGAGAGGTAAAGAGAGAAGGGATTGGAAGAGAGGGAGATGAGATGAGCTTAGTGGTAGAGAGAGAGGAGATGAGCGGAGTGGTAGAGAGAGATGAGATGAGTGTTAGAGAGAGATGAGATGAGCGGAGTGGTAGAGAGAGATGAGATGAGTGGAGTGGTAGAGAGAGAGATGAGATGAGCGGAGTGGTAGAGAGAGATGAGATGAGCGGAGTGGTAGAGAGAGATGAGATGAGTGGAGTGGTAGAGAGAGATGAGATGAGCGGAGTGGTAGAGAGAGATGAGATGAGCGGAGTGGTAGAGAGAGATGAGATGAGCGGAGTGGTAGAGAGAGATGAGATGAGCGGAGTGGTAGAGAGAGATGAGATGAGCGGAGTGGTAGAGAGAGATGAGATGAGTGGTAGAGAGAGATGAGCGGAGTGGTAGAGAGAGATGAGATGAGCGGTAGAGAGAGATGAGATGAGCAGAGTGGTAGAGAGAGATGAGCGGAGTGGTAGAGAGAGAGAGATGAGATGAGCAGAGTGGTAGAGAGAGAGATGAGATGAGCGGAGTGGTAGAGAGAGATGAGATGAGTGGAGTGGTAGAGAGAGATGAGATGAGCGGAGTGGTAGAGAGAGATGAGATGAGCGGAGTGGTAGAGAGAGATGAGATGAGCGGAGTGGTAGAGAGAGATGAGATGAGCGGAGTGGTAGAGAGAGATGAGATGAGCGGAGTGGTAGAGAGAGATGAGCGGAGTGGTAGAGAGAGATGAGATGAGTGGTAGAGAGAGATGAGATGAGCGGAGTGGTAGAGAGAGATGAGATGAGCGGTAGAGAGAGATGAGATGAGCAGAGTGGTAGAGAGAGATGAGCGGAGTGGTAGAGAGAGAGATGAGATGAGCAGAGTGGTAGAGAGAGAGATGAGATGAGCGGAGTGGTAGAGAGAGATGAGATGAGCGGAGTGGTAGAGAGAGATGAGATGAGCGGAGTGGTAGAGAGAGATGAGATGAGCGGAGTGGTAGAGAGAGATGAGATGAGTGGTGAGAGAGAGATGAGATGAGCGGAGGAGTAGAGAGAGATGTGATGAGCAGAGTGGTAGAGAGAGATGAGCGGAGTGGTAGAGAGAGATGAGATGAGCAGAGTGGTAGAGAGAGAGATGAGATGAGCGGAGTGGTAGAGAGAGATGAGATGAGCGGAGTGGTAGAGAGAGATGAGATGAGCGGAGTGGTAGAGAGAGATGAGATGAGCGGAGTGGTAGAGAGAGATGAGATGAGCGGAGTGGTAGAGAGAGATGAGATGAGTGGAGTGGTAGAGAGAGATGAGATGAGCGGAGTGGTAGAGAGAGATGAGATGAGCGGAGTGGTAGAGAGAGATGAGATGAGCGGAGTGGTAGAGAGAGATGAGATGAGCGGAGTGGTAGAGAGAGATGAGCGGAGTGGTGAGAGATGAGCGGAGTGGTAGAGAGAGATGAGATGAGCGGAGTGGTAGAGAGAGATGAGATGAGCGGAGTGGTAGAGAGAGATGAGATGAGCGGAGTGGTAGAGAGAGATGAGATGAGCGGAGTGGTAGAGAGAGATGAGATGAGTGGAGTGGTAGAGAGAGATGAGATGAGCGGAGTGGTAGAGAGAGATGAGATGAGCGGAGTGGTAGAGAGAGATGAGATGAGTGGTAGAGAGAGATGAGATGAGCGGAGTGGTAGAGAGAGATGAGATGAGCGGTAGAGAGAGATGAGATGAGCAGAGTGGTAGAGAGAGATGAGCGGAGTGGTAGAGAGAGAGATGAGATGAGGATGAGATGGCAGAGTGGTAGAGAGAGAGATGAGATGAGCGGAGTGGTAGAGAGAGAGATGAGCGGAGTGGTAGAGAGAGATGAGCGGAGTGGTAGAGAGAGATGAGATGAGCGAGTGGTAGAGAGAGATGAGATGAGCGGAGTGGTAGAGAGAGATGAGATGAGCGGAGATAGAGAGAGATGAGATGAGCGGAGTGGTAGAGAGAGATGAGATGAGTGGAGTGGTAGAGAGAGATGAGATGAGCGGGAGTGGTAGAGAGAGATGAGATGAGCGGAGTGGTAGAGAGAGATGAGATGAGTGGTAGAGAGAGATGAGATGAGCGGAGTGGTAGAGAGAGATGAGATGAGCGGAGTGGTAGAGATGAGATGAGCAGATGAGCGGAGATGAGTGAGAGAGAGAGATGAGATGAGCAGAGTGGTAGAGAGAGAGAGAGATGAGATGAGCGGAGTGGTAGAGAGAGATGAGATGAGCGGAGTGGTAGAGAGAGATGAGATGAGCGGAGTGGTAGAGAGAGAGATGAGATGAGCGGAGTGGTAGAGAGAGATGAGATGAGCGGAGTGGTAGAGAGAGATGAGATGAGCGGAGTGGTAGAGAGATGAGATGAGCGGAGTGGTAGAGAGAGATGAGATGAGCGGAGTGGTAGAGAGAGATGAGATGAGTGGTAGAGGTAGAGATGAGATGAGATGAGCGGAGTGGTAGAGAGAGATGAGATGAGCGGAGTGGTAGAGAGAGATGAGATGAGTGGTAGAGAGAGATGAGATGAGCGGAGTGGTAGAGAGAGATGAGATGAGCGGAGTGGTAGAGAGAGAGATGAGATGAGCAGAGTGGTAGAGAGAGATGAGATGAGTGGTAGAGAGAGATGAGATGAGCAGAGTGGTAGAGAGATGAGATGAGATGAGAGGAGATGGATAGAGAGAGATGAGATGAGATGAGCGGAGTGGTAGAGAGAGATGAGATGAGCGGAGTGGTAGAGAGAGATGAGATGAGCGGAGTGGTAGAGAGAGATGAGATGAGCGGAGATGGTAGAGAGAGATGAGATGAGCGGTAGAGAGAGATGAGATGAGCAGAGTGGTAGAGAGATGAGATGAGCGGAGTGGTAGAGAGAGATGAGATGAGCAGAGTGGTAGAGAGAGAGATGAGATGAGCGGAGTGGTAGAGAGAGATGAGATGAGCGGAGTGGTAGAGAGAGATGAGATGAGTGGAGTGGTAGAGAGAGATGAGATGAGTGGAGTGGTAGAGAGAGATGAGATGAGCGGAGTGGTAGAGAGAGATGAGATGAGTGGTAGAGAGAGATGAGATGAGCGGAGTGGTAGAGAGAGATGAGATGAGATGAGCGGTGGAGAGAGATGAGATGAGCGGAGTGGTAGAGAGAGATGAGATGAGCGGAGTGGTAGAGAGAGAGATGAGATGAGCAGAGTGGTAGAGAGAGATGAGATGAGAGAGAGATGTGGTAGAGAGAGATGAGATGAGCGGAGTGGTAGAGAGAGAGATGAGATGAGCGGAGTGGTAGAGAGAGATGAGATGAGCGGAGTGGTAGAGAGAGATGAGATGAGCGGAGATGGTAGAGAGAGATGAGATGAGCGGAGTGGTAGATGAGAGAGATGTGATAAGCGGAGTGGTAGAGAGAGATGAGATGAGCGGAGTGGTAGAGAGAGAGATGAGAGTGGTACAGAGAGAGATGAGATGAGCGGAGTGGTAGAGAGAGATGAGCAGAGTGGTAGAGAGAGAGATGAGATAAGGGGAGTGGTAGAGAGAGAGATGAGATGAGGGGAGTGGTAGAGAGAGAGATGAAATGAGCGGAGTGGTAGAGAGAGATGAGATGAGCGGAGTGGTAGAGAGAGATGAGATGAGCGGAGTGGTAGAGAGAGATGAGATGAGCGGAGTGGTAGAGAGAGATGAGATGAGTGGAGTGGTAGAGAGAGATGAGATGAGCGGAGTGGTAGAGAGAGATGAGATGAGCGGAGTGGTAGAGAGAGATGAGATGAGTGGTAGAGAGAGATGAGATGAGCGGAGTGGTAGAGAGAGATGAGATGAGCAGAGTGGTAGAGAGAGATGAGCGGAGTGGTAGAGAGAGAGATGAGATGAGCAGAGTGGTAGAGAGAGAGATGAGATGAGCGGAGTGGTAGAGAGAGATGAGCGGAGTGGTAGAGAGAGATGAGCGGAGTGGTAGAGAGAGATGAGATGAGCGGAGTGGTAGAGAGAGATGAGATGAGCGGAGTGGTAGAGAGAGATGAGATGAGCGGTAGAGAGAGATGAGATGAGCAGAGTGGTAGAGAGAGATGAGCGGAGTGGTAGAGAGAGAGATGAGATGAGCAGAGTGGTAGAGAGAGAGGTGAGATGAGAGAGATGAGTGGGTAGAGAGAGATGAGATGAGCGGAGTGGTAGAGAGAGATGAGATGAGTGGAGTGGTAGAGAGAGATGAGATGAGCGGAGTGGTAGAGAGAGATGAGATGAGCGGAGTGGTAGAGAGAGATGAGATGAGCGGAGTGGTAGAGAGAGATGAGATGAGTGGTAGAGAGAGATGAGATGAGCGGAGTGGTAGAGAGAGATGAGATGAGCGGAGTGGTAGAGAGAGATGAGATGAGCGGAGTGGTAGAGAGAGAGATGAGATGAGCAGAGTGGTAGAGAGAGAGATGAGATGAGCGGAGTGGTAGAGAGAGATGAGATGAGCGGAGTGGTAGAGAGAGATGAGATGAGCGGAGTGGTAGAGAGAGAGATGAGATGAGCGGAGTGGTAGAGAGAGATGAGATGAGCGGAGTGGTAGAGAGATGAGATGAGCGGAGTGGTAGAGAGAGATGAGATGAGCGGAGTGGTAGAGAGAGATGAGATGAGCGGAGTGGTAGAGAGAGATGAGATGAGCGGAGTGGTAGAGAGAGATGAGATGAGCGGAGTGGTAGAGAGAGATGAGATGAGTGGTAGAGAGAGATGAGATGAGCGGAGTGGTAGAGAGAGATGAGATGAGCGGTAGAGAGAGATGAGATGAGCAGAGTGGTAGAGAGAGATGAGCGGAGTGGTAGAGAGAGAGATGAGATGAGCAGAGTGGTAGAGAGAGATGAGATGAGCGGAGTGGTAGAGAGAGATGAGATGAGCGGAGTGGTAGAGAGAGATGAGATGAGCGGAGTGGTAGAGAGAGATGAGATGAGCGGAGTGGTAGAGAGAGATGAGATGAGCGGAGTGGTAGAGAGAGATGAGATGAGCGGTAGAGAGAGATGAGATGAGCAGAGTGGTAGAGAGAGATGAGCGGAGTGGTAGAGAGAGAGATGAGATGAGCAGAGTGGTAGAGAGAGAGATGAGATGAGCGGAGTGGTAGAGAGAGATGAGATGAGCGGAGTGGTAGAGAGAGATGAGATGAGTGGAGTGGTAGAGAGAGATGAGATGAGTGGAGTGGTAGAGAGAGATGAGATGAGCGGAGTGGTAGAGAGAGATGAGATGAGCGGAGTGGTAGAGAGAGATGAGATGAGTGGTAGAGAGAGATGAGATGAGCGGAGTGGTAGAGAGAGATGAGATGAGCGGTAGAGAGAGATGAGATGAGCGGAGTGGTAGAGAGAGATGAGATGAGCGGAGTGGTAGAGAGAGATGAGATGAGCAGAGTGGTAGAGAGAGATGAGAT
Organism: Oncorhynchus nerka; assembly: GCF_034236695.1. NCBI lineage: Eukaryota > Metazoa > Chordata > Actinopteri > Salmoniformes > Salmonidae > Oncorhynchus > Oncorhynchus nerka. The sequence goes on along the minus strand of NC_088409.1, from coordinate 29,751,380 downwards.
GAGCGGAGTGGTAGAGAGAGATGAGATGAGCGGAGTGGTAGAGAGAGAGATGAGATGAGCGGAGTGGTAGAGAGAGATGAGATGAGCGGAGTGGTAGAGAGAGATGAGATGAGCGGAGTGGTAGAGAGAGAGATGTGATAAGCGGAGTGGTAGAGAGAGATGAGATGAGCGGAGTGGTAGAGAGAGAGATGAGCGGAGTGGTACAGAGAGAGATGAGATGAGCGGAGTGGTAGAGAGAGATGAGCAGAGTGGTAGAGAGAGAGATGAGATAAGGGGAGTGGTAGAGAGAGAGATGAGATGAGGGGAGTGGTAGAGAGAGAGATGAAATGAGCGGAGTGGTAGAGAGAGATGAGATGAGCGGAGTGGTAGAGACAGAGATGAGATGAGCAGAGTGGTAGAGAGAGAGATGAGATGAGGGGAGTGGTAGAGAGAGAGAGTAGAGATGAGCAGAGTGGTAAGAGAGAGATGAGATGAGGGGAGTGGTAGAGAGAGAGATGAGATGAGGGGAGTGGTAGAGAGAGAGATGAGATGAGCGGAGTGGTAGAGAGAGATGGAATGGGGTCATGGAAATATGTTGAAGGTCATAAAGAACATGAAGGTCAAAACATAGCTGTGAGAAGGATGGGAAGGATGAACAGGGATGTGAGATGAGGTAGAGAAGAGAGGAGCTGTGAGAAGGATGGGAAGGATGAACAGGGATGTGAGATGAGGTAGAGAAGAGAGGAGCTGTGAGAAGGATGGGAAGGATGAACAGGGATGTGAGATGAGGTAGAGAAGAGAGGAGCTGTGAGAAGAGAGGAGTGTAATGAGGAAGAGTGGATGTGTGAGAAAGAGAGAGAGAGAGAGAGAGAGAGAAATACACAAAGGGGGGTACATAATTCTGCTGTTAACTCAGAAGGGTGTTGTGAGGGAGAGAGTGAGAGAGGATTAGAGGATATGAGAAGGCCTGAGATGAGAGAAGAAAATCAGACATTTCTTCCAACATTCTTCCAATTTCATCTGTTTGTCCTCATGTCCTCTCTCTCAATCCCTCTCCCTCTCTCTCCCTTTCTCCCTGTCCTGGACAAAACAGGATGATTATACTGCAGACTTGAGCTGCAGAACAAATCACATTTAGTGATGGAGAGTGTGGAGATAGAACCATGCGGGAATGAGAGATACCCCCTGAGTCAGAGAGAGAGAGGCAGACAGACAGAGAGAGAGATAGAGAGAGGCAGACAGAGAGCAGGAGTCTTGCAGAATGGAAGGAAAGTATCACAAGTTTAGAGGCTAGATGATGGAAGAGAGACATGGATAGAGGGACGCAAGTAAAAGAGAGTGAATATGCACAGAGAAGAAGAGAGGAGGAATGAGAGATGAAGGTATAGAAGGGGCATGGGGGAGTAGTACAGGGAGAAGGTGAGGGAAAGAGGGAGTAGGTGAAAAGGAAGAGGGAGGTAACGAGATTAGAGGAAAATAGAATACAGCAGGGGGAAATGATGAGCTCTAAGGACCAACAGGAAGAGAGGGAGGGAGAGAGAGAGAGAAGAGGAGAACAGAATGAGACCAATAAGCGACCAGAGATTTTTTTATTGTTTATTTGACTTTTGTTTATTATCTAGTTCACTTGCTTAGGCAATGTAAGCATATGTTTCTCATGCCGATATAGCCCCTTAAATTGGAGAGAGCGAGAGAGAGAGAGAGAGAGGGGAAGAAAAGAGGGTTAGGGAGAGCGAACAGAGCTAGGTAATGAAAAAGAGAAGAAGCTAGATTGTAAAGGATTATGTATTATTTATAGTTGAGCCTTTTTTTGTGGATTTGATTGGCAGTGTTAGAATCCTGGGAGAGATGAGGGATAATTTTAGACCAGAAAGAGAGAGAGAAGAGGGAGGAGAAGAGGGAAAATAATCTTATTCTGTCAGCTTTTTCACTGATGCAGAGGCAGCACACCCAGCAAAACTCACTGGTTTACCTGAAGCAAACGCTCTCTGACAAGCTTAAACACAGAAAAATGAATTTCCGTATGCAGCTAATCATAGCTAACCACACACACACACACACACACAGACACAGTATAGGGATTTGAATGTGTTGTCAACCCATTTAACTGGTAAAAAATTCACTTTCGTTGGGAAAGACAGCTGTTTTCTTGACCTTGTTGTGTAGCCTATCTAGACTCAACCTCATGTGAAGTCCCTCTGGCTGCCTGCTAGCCTATCTCTCCTGTCTTGTTATTGACCTGCAGGGTGTGTGCGTGTGTGTGTGTGTGTGTGTGTGTGTGTGTGTGTGTGTGTGTGTGTGTGTGTGTGTGTGGCTTGACGTCTCCATGGCGATAACTCAGTCCACTAATGCTACACGCTGAGCCATTCTAGGATTTACTGAGACCCCTCCGTCTTCATACACCTATGCTGTACTCCCAACTGCCACCCTCCTCTAACCCTCCTTTTAACTCCTTTTAACTTGGGAACCATTTAGGACGCCCCGGATACGACCTTGTTTATTTATACCTATATGTTTTATTTATTTATTTATTTGTTTATGCATTTTTAAATGATTGGTTGCCTGAGTGCTGTGTAGCTGGCATAAATAAATGCACCTTTTCAGAGCCGCGGAGAGAGTGGAGGGGAGCTCTGATCAGGACCTTTCACTGCAATGAAACACTGCCCCCACTTGGCCAAAACGGGAACTGACAATAGTATCTTGTTTTATTTATCTGTTTTTCATAGTGTCAGTACACCGCTTCGGTATCGATCGCCTTACATTCTCTCTCAATCTAATTCCATGCATGTGGAGTATTTTATTATGACTCTGATTTTAATGGGGTCAGGATTAATACTTCTGCCACGGTGGGTCTTTTCTCTTCTGTAGTCATACTACTGTATAGAAGTCTAGCCCTGCATATTGGTATTCACAAGCCCCTGGTCTACAGTGGAGGGACTATAAAAACTGCAGTTAAAGTGGCAAGGCCACCATGGGCCATGCTGAGGGGACCTGCGTCATCTCATATCTCTCTCCCAGCTGTGGTGTTATTATACCGGACCCCCTCTCTGCTCCTCCATTCATTTCCTGGTTTGACTGTTCTGTCTCCCGCCACCCTCGCCTGGTCCCGTTGGCTTGGCAGCCAGGTGCGTGGTGGTGGATGTGTCATGCACAGCGCAGGCCTGCCTGCCTGGTCTGTCTCCCGCCACCCTCGCCTGGTCCCGTTGGCTTGGCAGCCAGGTGCGTGGTGGTGGATGTGTCATGCACAGCGCAGGCCTGCCTGCCTGGTCTGTCTCCCGCCACCCTCGCCTGGTCCCGTTGGCTTGGCAGCCAGGTGTGTGGTGGTGGATGTGTCATGCACAGCGCAGGCCTGCCTGCCTGGTCTGTCTCCCGCCACCCTCGCCTGGTCCCGTTGGCTTGGCAGCCAGGTGCGTGGTGGTGGATGTGTCATGCACAGCGCAGGCCTGCCTGCCTGGTCTGTCTGTCTCTACATCAGCAGCATCGGCGAGTAGCTAGGCCTCATCTCTATTGAAGAGGTGACAGCTGGCGGAGGAAGTGGAAGTAACGAACTCTAATTAGTCCTATTTTCTAGCCTCAGCCTCAAACATCCCACCACTCCTTTCTGCCTGGATTTGTATGTGCTGTTCTATGGGTTTTGATATGAATAACTCACAATTACTTCCCGGGCTGGGCCTCTGCTTGTTATATGGTGCTGCTATTACAATTAGTGCCATTAAAACAATGGTGGCCAAGTTGCCGGTTGCCAGGGTGATGAGTAATACCAGTCATTAAGTAGCCTAAATAATTGGGATGGAGGTGGTGAACGCTGATGGCCGTGATATGAATCACAATATTGATGTAGAGAATGGCGAATAATAATGACTCCAATTAGTGATAATTGGCCAGGAGTTTTTGGTGTGTCCTCTTTATTTCTCTCTCTCTCTCTCTCTCTCTCTCTCGATTTCTCTCTCTCTCTCTCGCGCTTTCTCTCTCTCTCTCTCTCTCTCTCTCTCTCTCTCTCTCGCTTTCTCTCTCTCTCTCTCTCGCTTTCTCTCAATTCAATTCAATTCAAAGGCTTTATTGGCATGGGAAACATGTGTTAACATTGCCAAAGCAAGTGAGGTAGACAACATACAAAGTGAATATACAACAAAGTGAAAAACAACAAAAATTAACAGTAAACATTACACATACAGAAGTTTCAAAACAGTAAAGACATTACAAATGTCATATTATATATATATATACAATGTACAAATAGTTAAAGGACACAAGATAAAATGAATAAGCATAAATATGGGTTGTATTTACAATGGTGTTTGTTTACATTTACATTTAAGTCATTTAGCAGACGCTCTTATCCAGAGCGACTTACAAATTGGTGCATTCACCTTATGACATCCAGTGGAACAGTAGTGCATCTAAATCTTTTAAGGGGGAGGGGGGGGTGAGAGGGATTACTTTATCCTATCCTAGGTATTCCTTAAAGAGGTGGGGTTTCAGGTGTCTCCGGAAGGTGGTGATTGACTCCGCTGTCCTGGCGTCGTGAGGGAGTTTGTTCCACCATTGGGGGCCAGAGCAGCGAACAGTTTTGACTGGGCTGAGCGGGAACTGTACTTCCTCAGTGGTAGGGAGGCGAGCAGGCCAGAGGTGGATGAACGCAGTGCCCTTGTTTGGGTGTAGGGCCTGATCAGAGCCTGGAGGTACTGAGGTGCCGTTCCCCTCACAGCTCCGTAGGCAAGCACCATGGTCTTGTAGCGGATGCGAGCTTCAACTGGAAGCCAGTGGAGGGAGCGGAGGAGCGGGGTGACGTGAGAGAACTTGGGAAGGTTGAACACCAGACGGGCTGCGGCGTTCTGGATGAGTTGTAGAGGTTTAATGGCACAGGCAGGGAGCCCAGCCAACAGCGAGTTGCAGTAATCCAGACGGGAGATGACAAGTGCCTGGATTAGGACCTGCGCCGCTTCCTGTGTGAGGCAGGGTCGTACTCTGCGGATGTTGTAGAGCATGAACCTACAGGAACGGGCCACCGCCTTGATGTTAGTTGAAACGACAGGGTGTTGTCCAGGATCACGCCAAGGTTCTTAGCGCTCTGGGAGGAGGACACAATGGAGTTGTCAACCGTGATGGCGAGATCATGGAACGGGCAGTCCTTCCCCGGGAGGAAGAGCAGCTCCGTCTTGCCGAGGTTCAGCTTGAGGTGGTGATCCGTCATCCACACTGATATGTCTGCCAGACATGCAGAGATGCGATTCGCCAGCTGGTCATCAGAAGGGGGAAAGGAGAAGATTAATTGTGTGTCGTCTGCATAGCAATGATAGGAGAGACCATGTGAGGTTATGACAGAGCCAAGTGACTTGGTGTATAGCGAGAATAGGAGAGGGCCTAGAACAGAGCCCTGGGGGACACCAGTGGTGAGAGCACGTGGTGTGGAGACGGATTCTCGCCACGCCACCTGGTAGGAGCGACCTGTCAGGTAGGACGCAATCAAGCGTGGGCCGCGCCGGAGATGCCCAACTCGGAGAGGGTGGAGAGGAGGATCTGATGGTTCACAGTATCGAAGGCAGCCGATAGGTCTAGAAGGATGAGAGCAGAGGAGAGAGAGTTAGCTTTAGCAGTGCGGAGCGCCTCCGTGATACAGAGAAGAGCAGTCTCAGTTGAATGACTAGTCTTGAAACCTGACTGATTTGGATCAAGAAGGTCATTCTGAGAGAGATAGCGGAGAGCTGGCCAAGGACGGCACGTTCAAGAGTTTTGGAGAGAAAAGAAAGAAGGGATACTGGTCTGTAGTTGTTGACATCGGAGGGATCGAGTGTAGGTTTTTTCAGAAGGGGTGCAACTCTCGCTCTCTTGAAGACGGAAGGGACGTAGCCAGCGGTCAGGGATGAGTTGATGAGCGAGGTGAGGTAAGGGAGAAGGTCTCCGGAAATGGTCTGGAGAAGAGAGGAGGGGATAGGGTCAAGCGGGCAGGTTGTTGGGCGGCCGGCCGTCACAAGACGCGAGATTACATCTGGAGAGAGAGGGGAGAAAGAGGTCAGAGCACAGGGTAGGGCAGTGTGAGCAGAACCAGCGGTGTCGTTTGACTTAGCAAACGAGGATCGGATGTCGTCGACCTTCTTTTCAAAATGGTTGACGAAGTCATCTGCAGAAAGGGAGGAGGGGGAGGGGGAGGAGGATTCAGGAGGGAGGAGAAGGTTGCAAAGAGCTTCCTAGGGTTAGAGGCAGATGCTTGGAATTTAGAGTGGTAGAAAGTGGCTTTAGCAGCAGAGAGAGAAGAGGAAAATGTAGAGAGGAGGGAGTGAAAGGATGTCAGGTCCGCAGGGAGGCGAGTTTTCCTCCATTTCCGCTCGGCTGCCCGGAGCCCTGTTCTGTGAGCTCGCAATGAGTCGTCGAGCCACGGAGCGGGAGGGGAGGACCGAGTCGGCCTGGAGGATAGGGGACATAGAGAGTCAAAGGATGCAGAAAGGGAGGAGAGGAGGGTTGAGGAGGCAGAATCAGGAGATAGGTTGGAGAAGGTTTGAGCAGAGGGAAGAGATGATAGGATGGAAGAGGAGAGAGTAGCGGGGGAGAGAGAGTGAAGGTTGGGACGGCGCGATACCATCCGAGTAGGGGCAGTGTGGAAAGTGTTGGATGAGAGCGAGAGGGAAAAGGATACAAGGTAGTGGTCGGAGACTTGGAGGGGAGTTGCAACGAGGTTAGTGGAAGAACAGCATCTGGTAAAGATGAGGTCGAGCGTATTTCCTGCCTTGTGAGTAGGGGGGGAAGGTGAGAGGGTGAGGTCAAAAGAGGAGAGGAGTGGAAAGAAGGAGGCAGAGAGGAATGAGTCAAAGGTAGACGTGGGGAGGTTAAAGTCGCCTAGAACTGTGAGAGGTGAGCCGTCCTCAGGAAAGGAGCTTATCAAGGCATCAAGCTCATTGATGAACTCTCCGAGGGAACCTGGAGGGCGATAAATGATAAGGATGTTAAGCTTGAAAGGGCTGGTAACTGTGACAGCATGGAATTCAAAGGAGGCGATAGACAGATGGGTAAGGGGAGAAAGAGAGAATGACCACTTGGGAGAGATGAGGATCCCGGTGCCACCACCCCGCTGACCAGAAGCTCTCGGGGTGTGCGAGAACACGTGGGCAGACGAAGAGAGAGCAGTAGGAGTAGCAGTGTTGTCTGTGGTGATCCATGTTTCCGTCAGTGCCAAGAAGTCGAGGACTGGAGGGAGGCATAGGCTGAGATGAACTCTGCCTTGTTGGCCGCAGATCGGCAGTTCCAGAGGCTACCGGAGACCTGGAACTCCACGTGGGTCGTGCGCGCTGGGACCACCAGATTAGGGTGGCCGCGGCCACGCGGTGTGGAGCGTTTGTATGGTCTGTGCAGAGAGGAGAGAACAGGGATAGACAGACACATAGTTGACAGGCTACACAAGAGGCTACGCTAATGCAAAGGAGATTGGAATGACAAGTGGACTACACGTCTCGAGTGTTCAGAAAGTTAAGCTTACGTAGCAAGAATCTTATTGACTAAAATGATTAAAATGATACAGTACTGCTGAAGTAGGCTAGCTGGCAGAGGCTGCGTTGTTGACTATGTAGGCTAGCTGGCATTGGCTGCGTTGTTGACACTACACTAATCAAGTCGTTCCGTTGAGTGTAATAGTTTCTACTGTGCTGCTATTCGGGGCTAGCTGGCTAGCTAGCAGTGTTGATTACGTTACGATGCGTTAAAAGAACGACAATAGCTGGCTAGCTAACCTAGGAAATCGCTCTAGACTACACAATTATCTTTGATACAAAGACGGCTATGTAGCTAGCTATGTAGCTAGCTACGATCAAACAAATCAAGCCGTTGTACTGTAATGAAATGAAATGAAAAATGTGATACTACCTGTGGAGCGAAGCGAAATGCGACCGGATTGTTGAGTGCAGAAGTTCTGTTCGGTAGACGTTGGCTAGCTGTTGGCTAGCTAGCAGAGTCTCCTACGTTAAGGACGACATAAAACTACACACTCTAAACTACACAATTATCTTGGATACGAAGACAGCAAAGACAACTATGTAGCTAGCTAACACTACACTAATCAAGTCGTTCAGTTTGTTCTTCACTGGTTGCCCTTTTCTTGTGTCAACAGGTCACAAATATTGCTGCTGTGATTGCACACTGTGGTATTTCACCCAGTAGATATGGGAGTTTATCAAAATCGGGTTTGTTTTTGAATTCTTTGGGTCTGTGTAATCTGAGGGAAATGTGTGTCTCTAATATGGTCATACATTGGGCAGGAGTTTAGGAAGTGCAGCTCAGTTTCCACCTCATTTTGTGGGCAGTGAGCACATAGCCGGTCTTCTCTTGAGAGCCATGTCTGCCTACGGAGGCCTTTCTCAATAGCAAGGCTATGTTCACTGAGTCTGTACATAGTCAAAGCTTTCCTTAAGTTTGGGTCAGTCACAGTGGTCAGGTATTCTGCCACTGTGCACTCTCTGTTTAGGGCCAGTCACAGTGGTCAGGTATTCTGCCACTGTGTACTCTCTGTTTAGGGCCAGTCACAGTGGTCAGGTATTCTGCCACTGTGTACTCTCTGTTTAGGGCCAGTCACAGTGGTCAGGTATTCTGCCACTGTGTACTCTCTGTTTAGGGCCAGTCACAGTGGTCAGGTATTCTGCCACTGTGTACTCTCTGTTTAGGGTCAGTCACAGTGGTCAGGTATTCTGCCACTGTGTACTCTCTGTTTAGGGTCAGTCACAGTGGTCAGGTATTTTGCCACTGTGTACTCTCTGTTTAGGGTCAGTCACAGTGGTCAGGTATTCTGCCACTGTGTACTCTCTGTTTAGGGCCAGTCACAGTGGTCAGGTATTCTGCCACGGTGTACTCTCTGTTTAGGGCCAGTCACAGTGGTCAGGTATTCTGCCACGGTGGACTCTCTGTTTAGGGCCAGTCACAGTGGTCAGGTATTCTGCCACTGTGTACTCTCTGTTTAGGGCCAGTCACAGTGGTCAGGTATTCTGCCACTGTGTACTCTCTGTTTAGGGCCAGTCACAGTGGTCAGGTATTCTGCCACGGTGGACTCTCTGTTTAGGGCCAGTCACAGTGGTCAGGTATTCTGCCACTGTGTTCTCTCTGTTTAGGGCCAAATAGCATTCTAGTTCACCCTGTTTTTTAGTTCATTCTTTCCAACGTATCAAGTAATTATCTTTTTTTTTTTCATGATTTGGTTGGGTCTAATTGTGTTGCTGTTGCTGCCCTGAGGCTTTGTCTCTTTCTCTCTCTCTCTCTACTAAACACAACCATAAACACAACCACACACAATCACAATCACAAAGACAAACACAACCACACACAACCACAAACACAACCACACACAATCACAAAGACAAACACAACCACACACAACCAAACACAACCACAAAAAAAACCACAAACAGAACCACACACGACCACAAACAACCACACACACAACCACAAACACAACCACACACACAACCACACACAACCACACACAACCACAAACACAACCACACACGACCACAAACACAACCACACACACAACCACACACACAACCACAAACACAAACACAAACACAAAGATAACCACAAACAGAACCACAAACAACCACAAACACAACCACACACAAAAACACAACCACACACAACCACAAACACAACCCCACACCACCACAAACACAACCACACACACAACCACTAACACAACCACACACACAACCACACAAACAACCACAAACACAACCACACATACAACCACAAACACAACCACAAACACAACCACAAACACAACCACAACGACACACAAGCACAGACACAACCAAACACAAACACAACTACACACACAACCACAACCACAAACACAACCACACACACAACCAGAAACACAACCACACATGACCACACACACAACCACACACAAACACAACCACACACAACCACAAAGACAACCACACACAACCACAAAGACAACCACAAACAGAACCACACACGACCACAAACACAAACACAACGCACAAACACGACCACAAACACGACCACAACCACAACCACACACACAACTACCACACACACAACTACCACACACACAACTACCACACACACAACCACACACACAACCACAAACACAACCACAAAGACAACCACACACAACCACAAAGACAACCACAAACAGAACCACACACGACCACAAACACAAATACAACCACACACACAACCACACACAACCACAAACACAACCACACACGACCACAAACACAACCACAAACACAAACACAACCACACACAAAAACACAACCACACACAACCACACACTACCACAAACACAACCACACACAAACACAAACACAACCACACACAACCACAAACACAACCACACACCACCACAAACACAACCACTAACACAACCACACACAACCACACAACCAAACACAAACACAACCACACACACAACCAGAAACACAACCACACAGAAACACAACCACAAACACAACTACACACACAACCACAACCACACACACAACCACACACACAACCACAAACACAACCACACATACAACCACAAACACAACCACACACAAACACAACCACAAACACAACCACACACAACCACAACGACACACAAGCACAGACACAACCAAACACAAACACAACCACACACACAACCAGAAACACAACCACACATGACCACAAACACAACTACACACACACAACCACACACAAGCACAACCACACACAAACACAACCATACACGACCACAAACACAACCACAAACACAACCATACACAACCACAAAGACAAGCACAACCACACACGACCACAAACACAACCACACACACATCCACAAACACAACCACAAACACACTCAACCACAAACACAACCACAAAGACAACCACAAACACAACCACACACAACCACAAACAGAACCACACACCACCACAAACACAACCACACACGACCACAAACACAACCACACACGACCACAAACACAACCACAAACACAACCACAGGCACAACTACACACGACCACAACCACACACACATCCACAACCACAAACACAACCACACACACAACCACAACCACAACCACACACGATCACAAACACAACCACACACTGTCACACCCTGGCCATAGAGGGTCATAGAGAGGTTTTTATTCTCTGTTTTGGTTAGGCCAGGGTGTGACTAGGGTGGGCATTCTAGTTTCTTTATTTCTATGTTTTCTATTTCTTTGTTTTTGGCCCCAGTGTGGTTCCCAATCAGAGGCAGCTGTCTATCGTTGTCTCTGATTGGGAATCATACTTAGGCAGTCCTTTTTCCCTCTTTCATTTGTGGGTAGTTATTTTCTGTTTAGTGTCTGCACCTGACAGAACTGTTCGCTTTTTCGGTTTGTTACTTTGTTCGAGTGTTTTTGATATTAAATAAAATCATGACCACTTACCACGCTGCGCTTTGGTCGACTCCTTCTGACGGCGAGCGTGACACACACAACCACAAACACAACCACACACGACCACAAACACAACCGACCACAAACACAACCAACCACAAACACAACCACAGACACAACCACAACAACGCACAAACACGACCACAAACACGACCACAACCACACACACAACTACCACACACACAACTACCACACACACAACCACACACACAACCACACATGACCACAAACACAACCAAACACAACCAGAAACACAACCAGAAACACAAACACAACCACACACACAACCACACACAACCACAACCACATACACACTCGACCACAACCACAACCACAAACACAACCAAATAAACAACCACACACACACAACCACAACCACACACACACAACCACACAGACAACCACATCCACACACACACAACCACAATCACACACGCAACCAACCACAACCACAGATGACCACAAACATAAACACAACCACACACGAGCCACCATTACATTACCATAATGTCATTTCAAACTGCAATATACCATACAGACAGGTGGCAAGGAGGCTGAACTACAAGCTGTGTGTGTGTGTGTGCGTATGTTCAACAGGTGTGAAGGGGTGCATACGTGAGTGAGCCGAGAGAGAAGGGTAGAATGTATGTAGGAGAAAGAGATCTCTGTGTGTGTACTACTGCTGTTGGCCACTTAGCTTGTATGGTTCCCATCTGCCTCAGTCCAGTGTGTGGCTTGTGTTGCTACAGTATGTCAGTCTCTCGCTATTAGAACTGTGTTAGGCTAATGGCTGCTAATGATAATCATGAGAACAGTCCAACCACCAAGCTCATTTACCGCTCTCCCTGCCTGTGTCCATGTCAATTAATAACAGCATTTGTTTCTCTCTCTCTCTCTTCGTCACCATCTCTCTCTCTCTCTGTGTTTCTATCTGTTTCTCTACTATGACTCTGCCGCTACTATCCTTCAAAAAGCACACTAGTATTCATGAGTCATGACTACACCACAATATAATTAATGTATCTCACTTCTATGTATACTGACTGTCAATGGAGCAGAATCAATAGTTGTTTACTTGCTTTTCTGTGAATGTTGTGGTTTGTATTGAAGTGAGGTTGAAACTAAATGTCTCTCTCTCTCTCTCTCTCTCTCTCTCTGTCTCTCTCTCTCTCTCTCTATATATATATATATATATATATATATCTCTCTCTCTCTCTCTCTCTCTGTCTCTCTCTCTATGTCTCTATCTGTCTCTCTCTCTCTCTCTCTCTCTCTCTCTCTGTCTCTCTGTCTCTCTGTCTCTCTCTCTCTCTCTCTCTCTCTGTCTCTCTCTCTCTCGCTGTCTCTCTCTCTCTGTCTCTCTCTGCCTCTGTCTCTCTTTCTCTCTCTCTCTCTCTCTCTCTCGCTGTCTCTCTCTCTCTCTGTCTCTCTCTGTCTCTGTCTCTCTCTGTCTCTCTTTCTCTCTCTCTCTCTCTCTCGCTGTCTCTCTTTCTCTCTCTCTCTTTGTCTCTCTCTCTCTCTGTCTCTCTCTGTCTCTGTATCTCTTTCTCTCTCTCTAGCGCGTTGCCAAGCGGTGCAGGCTGAGAATGTGACAGTGTTGGAGGGAGGCACGGCCCAGATCTCCTGTCGTCTGCAGAACTATGACGGCTCCATCGTTGTCATCCAGAACCCTCGCAGACAGACCCTCTTCTTCAACGGCACACGAGGTGTGTGTTTGTGTGTGTTTTGCATGTATATGTGTGTGTATTTAGTGTGTGTATGTGTTTGTGTGTTCATGTATGTCTGTGAGAGAGGGAGATAGTGAGGTTTCAACATTCATCTCTGTGGTCAGGGTTTGAAAAACCAGTCAGCCCCAAGAAGCCACCAGATCAATGTGGTTATGAGGGAGGTCAACCTATTGAACCCATTAGCTGGCCTCTTTAGGTCAACCTATTGAACCCATTAGCTGGCCTCTTTAGGTCAACCTATTGAACCCATTAGCTGGCCTCTTTAGGTCAACCTATTGAACCCATTAGCTGGTCTCTTTAGGTCAACCTATTGAACCCATTAGCTGGCCTCTTTAGGTCAACCTATTGAACCCATTAGCTGGCCTCTTTAGGTCAACCTATTGAACCCATTAGCTGGCCTCTTTAGGTCAACCTATTGAACCCATTAGCTGGCCTCTTTAGGTCAACCTGAACCCATTAGCTGGCCTCTTTAGGTCAACCTAGAACCCATTTTCTGAAAGATGAAAGCAGTATATTGAAGCCTTAGCTGGCCTCTTTAGGTCAACCTATTGAACCGTCCAACTAGCCCTCCCTGTCAGATCAGGACTACCGGTTCACACTATTAAATATTTAGTGCCGCTTGCTCCCTGGGGAGGAGAACCTTTTTTCCATCTGAAAGCATAATGGACTTTAATAGGACAGAGTCAGAGAGAGAAGGGGGGAGAGAGAGAAGGGGGAGAGAGAGGTTAGGTATTGTAGGGTCTGAGTTTACCTCTCTCTCGCACTCTACTCTCTCTCACACACACACACACACACACACACACACACACACACACACTGCAGGGCGATTCCAAGCTACCCATTACCATTACCATTAGAGCAGGGTAACCCATGGTGTTTCTGGGAGCCCTCCGTGCTGAACCATTCCCCTCTATAACTGTAGAAAAGTCCTGCACTGTTAGGTAAAGTGAATGAGGCAATGAGCTGTTCAGCTACAGCACTAAACCAATGGGCTCTGATGAAGCTTGTGTCTCAGATGGCACACTATTCCCTTTATAGTGCACTACTTTAAACCAGGGGATCTGGTCCCCATAGAGATTTGGTCAAAAGTAGTGAACTATATAGGGAATCGGGTGCCGTTATGGACACACACAAGGTCTTTTATTAGGCTGTCCAGCATAGAAACAGACTATAGGAACAGTAATAGACCTGTTCAAGAAGACTCTGTGGAGGACTCCCATCTATCTCCTCTAGCTCTGACTGCCTGTGGATCCCATCTATCTCCTCTAGCTCTGACTGCCTGGCATGCAAATGAGCTGGGACAAAAGGTGAAATAGGACTTGAACAAAGCTGTGACATTTAGTTGCCATTTAGTGTTTTTCTGTCGGGAATCACTCTCACATTCAGGGAGCTTTGTGAAATAGTATTCTAAGGCAAATGTAGACTATTTTTCTCTCTGTCTACAATAAATTCCTCTGTGTTTCACATAGACACACAACACACACACTAAACCTCTGATATAATGAATGTGAAATGGTAGACTATTACACCAGGGAAGAGAGAAGGAATTCTCCCTCCGCAGAAGCAAACACAAAAGAGAAGGGAGAAAGGGACTAATAAGAAGAGAGGAAAGAGAGGGAGATATAGGGAGGTAGAGAGGAAAGAGAGGGAGGTAGAGAGGAAAGAGAGGGAGGTAAAGAGGGCGGTAGAGAGGAAAGAGAGGGAGGTAGAGAGGGTGGTAGAGAGGAAAGGGAGGGAGGTAGAGAGGACAGAGAGGGAGGTAGAGAGGAAAGAGAGGGAGATAGAGAGGGCGGTAGAGAGGAAAGAGAGGGAGGTAGAGAGGGCGGTAGAGAGGAAAGAGAGGGAGGTAGAGAGGAAAGAGAGGGAGGTAGAGAGGAAAGAGAGGGAGGTAGAGAGGGCGGTAGAGAGGAAAGAGAGGGAGGTAGAGAGGGCGGTAGAGAGGAAAGGGAGGGAGGTAGAGAGGGCGGTAGAGAGGAAAGAGAGGGAGGTAGAGAGGGCGGTAGAGAGGAAAGAGAGGGAGGTAGAGAGGAAAGAGAGGGAGGTAGAGAGGAAAGAGAGGGAGGTAGAGAGGAAAGAGAGGGCGGTAGAGAGGAAAGGGAGGGAGGTAGAGAGGGCGGTAGAGAGGAAAAAGAGGGAGGTAGAGAGGGCGGTAGAGAGGAAAGGGAGGGAGGTAGAGAGGGCGGTAGAGAGGAAAGAGAGGGAGGTAGAGAGGAAAGAGAGGGAGGTAGAGAGGGCGGTAGAGAGGAAAGAGAGGGAGGTAGAGAGGAAAGAGAGGGAGGTAGAGAGGGCGGTAGAGAAGAAAGGGAGGGAGGTAGAGAGGGCGGTAGAGAGGAAAGAGAGGGAGGTAGAGAGGAAAGAGAGGGAGGTAGAGAGGAAAGGGAGGGAGGTAGAGAGGAAAGAGAGGGAGGTAGAGAGGGCGGTAGAGAGGAAAGGGAGGGAGGTAGAGAGGGCGGTAGAGAGGAAAGAGAGGGAGGTAGAGAGGGCGGTAGAGAGGAAAGAGAGGGAGGTAGAGAGGGCGGTAGAGAGGAAAGAGAGGGAGGTAGAGAGGAAAGAGAGGGAAGTAGAGAGGAAAGAGAGGGAGGTAGAGAGGGCGGTAGAGAGGAAAGAGAGGGAGGTAGAGAGGAAAGAGAGGGAGGTAGAGAGGAAAGAGAGGGAGGTAGAGAGGGCGGTAGAGAGGAAAGAGAGGGAGGTAGAGAGGAAAGAGAGGGAGGTAGAGAGGGCGGTAGAGAGGAAAGGGAGGGAAGTAGAGAGGAAAGAGAGGGCGGTAGAGAGGAAAGGGAGGGAGGTAGAGAGGGCGGTAGAGAGGAAAAAGAGGGAGGTAGAGAGGGCGGTAGAGAGGAAAGGGAGGGAGGTAGAGAGGAAAGAGAGGGAGGTAGAGAGGGCGGTAGAGAGGAAAGAGAGGGAGGTAGAGAGGAAAGAGAGGGAGGTAGAGAGGGCGGTAGAGAGGAAAGAGAGGGAGGTAGAGAGGAAAGAGAGGGAGGTAGAGAGGGCGGTAGAGAGGAAAGGGAGGGAGGTAGAGAGGGCGGTAGAGAGGAAAGAGAGGGAGGTAGAGAGGAAAGAGAGGGAGGTAGAGAGGAAAGGGAGGGAGGTAGAGAGGGCGGTAGAGAGGAAAGCGAGGGAGGTAGAGAGGGCGGTAGAGAGGAAAGAGAGGGAGGTAGAGAGGGCAGTAGAGAGGAAAGAGAGGGAGGTAGAGAGGAAAGAGAGGGAGGTAGAGAGGGCGGTAGAGAGGAAAGAGAGGGAGGTAGAGAGGAAAGAGAGGGAGGTAGAGAGGGCGGTAGAGAGGAAAGAGAGGGAGGTAGAGAGGAAAGAGAGGGAGGGAGAGTAAAGAGAGGGAGGTAGAGAGGGCGGTAGAGAGGAAAGGGAGGGAGGTAGAGAGGGCGGTAGAGAGGAAAGAGAGGGAGGTAGAGAGGAAAGAGAGGGAGGTAGAGAGGGCGGTAGAGAGGAAAGAGAGGGAGGTAGAGAGGAAAGAGAGGGAGATAGAGAGGGCGGTAGAGAGGAAAGGGAGGGAGGTAGAGAGGAAAGAGAGGGCGGTAGAGAGGAAAGGGAGGGAGGTAGAGAGGGCGGTAGAGAGGAAAGAGAGGGAGGTAGAGAGGGCGGTAGAGAGGAAAGAGAGGGCGGTAGAGAGGAAAGAGAGGGAGGTAGAATGGAAAGAGAGGGAGATAGAGGGAGGTAGAGAGGAAAGAGAGGGAGGTAGAGAGGGCGGTAGAGAGGAAAGAGAGGGAGATAGAGGGAGGTAGAGAGGAAAGAGAGGGAGGTAGAGAGGGCGGTAGAGAGGAAAAAGAGGGAGGTAGAGAGGAAAGAGAGGGAGGTAGAGAGGAAAGAGAGGGAGATAGAGAGAGGTAGAGAGGGCGGTAGAGAGGAAAGAGAGGGAGGTAGAGAGGGCGGTAGAGAGGAAAGAGAGGGCGGTAGAGAGGAAAGAGAGGGAGATAGAGGGAGGTAGAGAGGAAAGAGAGGGAGGTAGAGAGGGCGGTAGAGAGGAAAGAGAGGGAGATAGAGGAAGGTAGAGAGGAAAGAGAGGGAGGTAGAGAGGGCGGTAGAGAGGAAAGAGAGGGAGGTAGAGAGGAAAGAGAGGGGGATAGAGGGAGGTAGAGAGGAAAGAGAGGGAGTTAGAGAGGGCGGTAAGAGAGGAAAGAGAGGGAGGTAGAGAGGAAAGAGAGGGAGATAGAGGGAGGTAGAGAGGAAAGAGAGGGAGATAAAGGGCGGTATAGAGAGGAAAGAGAGGGAGATAGAGAGAGGTAGAGAGGAAAGAGGGGGAGGTAGAGAGGGCGGTAGAGAGGAAAGAGAGGGAGATAGAGAGGAAAGAGAGGGAGGTAGAGAGGGCGGTAGAGAGGAAAGAGAGGGAGGTAGAGAGGAGATAGAGGGAGGTAGAGAGGAAAGAGAGGGAGGCAGAGAGGGCGGTAGAGAGGAAAGAGAGGGAGGTAGAGGGAGGTAGAAAGGAAAGAGAGGGAGGTAGAGAGGGCGGTAGAGAGGAAAGAGAGGGAGATAGAGGGCGAAAGAGAGGGAGATAGAGGGCGGTAGAGAGGAAAGAGAGGGAAATAGAGGGCGGTAGAGAGGAAAGAGAGAGGTTGTGCAGTCAGTCAGTCAGTCGATACAAAGTGGGTTTGGGGAAGTTTATGAGACAATGGCCATTGAGTCCCTGTCACACTGACGGTTATTAGCATTATTTGTTATCATGATTTTCTCACAATAGATGTTTCCCTTTCTCTGACAACGAAAGAAGCATAGTTTTGCTGTCCTATGTCTGTTCTCTCGGTTCTCTCTCTTCTCACTGCCTCTGTGGTTGTTATGATACTATGGCCTTGGTCAGGAGGTCACAGTGGATTGTTGGATTAACTATGTATAATTCTTCTTCTCCTCCTTCACTATCCCCCTTTCAATTCTTCTATTCACTCTCCTCCTTGTTACTCCCCCGGTCCTCTTTTCTTTTGGCCTTTGCGTTTCTTTCCATATATTTATGTGTTTATCTCCAATTGTGGTTTTCCTATTGTGTCTTGACCCCCCCCCCCCCCCCCCGATGCTGTCTGTCTCCCTCCTTCCCTCCCCAGCGTTGAAGGACGACCGTTTCCAGATGGTTCTCTTCACACCCCGCCTGGTGCGCATCACCCTCACCAACGTGAGCGTGTCGGACGAGGGCGGCTACTTCTGCCAGCTCTACACCGACGACACCCACCACCAAGTGGCCACTCTGTCCGTGTCCGTCCCTCCCGACACCCCCACGGTGGAGGTGAAGCAGGAGGCCGTGGAGGGGGGCGAGGTGGAGCTCACCTGCCTGTCGCCGCGCAGCAAGCCCCCCGCCACGCTGCGCTGGATCAGGGACCGCCGGGAGATACCAGGTCTGTCCGTCCTTTGAAGATCTATCACTATGTCGCTCTGTCATTCTATTCTATCTATCAGTATCTGTCTGTCTGACTCTGTCTTTGTTCAGTCATACCTCTCTCTCTGCCTCTCGCTCTCTCTGTTCACTTCCTGCATTCCCTATCTATCCGCCTGCCTGTCCCTGTGTCAGTCTATCCATCTATCTTTCTCAAACTCCATCATACTCTCTCCTTTTCTGTCCAGCCTTCTACCTACCTCCCTCTTTACTCCCCGTCTGATAAGACTTCCATCCAACTATCACTCTGATCACTCTGTTTACCATGTTATCTGTCCTTCTGTCTGTCTGTCTGTCTGTGTGTCTGTCCCGCTGTTTACCCTCTGTCTGTCCTGTTATATCCTCCACCTCTCTCTTTTTTCTCTCTCACTCCCATCCCGTCTCTCCATCTTAACTCAGCACGTCTCTGTGCCCTTACACTTTGTCCTTTCCCTCACTCTTCTTCTCCTTCCTCTCCTCTTCTCTCTCTCTGTCTCCTCCTTTCATGCCGTGTTCACAAAGACGTCTGTCCCCTGATGTGACAAGGTTACGTAGCAAGCGGCGTGGGCTGATGCGTGGGGCCCACAGCAGACAGCCCTGTTTTCTGTTCTGCTCTGTAGTGCTGTGGAGAGGGCCCTGCCCTGAGTCAAATACAGTGTGACATTAAAGGTTAGGCTCCAGATCCTGACGGATAGAATGTCTCAGTAATTAAGACAGTATCTCCCCGCCCTCATCTCATGCTTCAATTGGGCCTGCTTCAGTTCACTCAGCTGAAATAATTGAAAACTCAGCGTGGTGTTAGTTATTGTCATATTTTCACAGACTCATATTACGTGACCTCAGTTTTGGCCACCACCATCCCTCCTCTTCCTCCTTCTCACCTTCCTGTGCCTCATTTGGAGTCTTTTCAAATATTTTTAATCGTATCTCACGCTCTCTTTATCCGCCTTTTATGTCTGAGCCTGTCCAGATCCCTCTCTCATCTTCTCCTTGTCATCTATCATGCCCGTCTCACTCTCTCCTCTTCTCCTTGTCATCTATCATGCCCCTCTCACTCTCTCCTCTTCTCCTTGTCATCTATCATGCCTGTCTCACTCTCTCCTCTTCTCCTTGTCATCTATCATGCCCGTCTCATCTATCATGCCCATCTCACTCTTCCTCTCCTTGTCATCTATCATGCCCCTCTCACTCTCTCCTCTTCTCCTTGTCATCTATCATGCCCGTCTCACTCTCTCCTCTTCTCCTTGTCATCTATCATGCCCGTCTCACTCTCTCCTCTTCTCCTTGTCATCTATCATGCCCATCTCACTCTCTCCTCTTCTCCTTGTCATCTATCATGCCCGTCTCACTCTCTCCTCTTCTCCTTGTCATCTATCATGCCTGTCTCACTCTCTCCTCTTCTCCTTGTCATCTATCATGCCCGTCTCACTCTCTCCTCTTCTCCTTATCATCTATCATGCCCGTCTCACCTCTTCTCCTTGTCATCTATCATGCCTCTTCTCTTCTCCTTGTCATCTATCATGCCCGTCTCACTCTCTCCTCTTCTCCTTGTCATCTATCATCATGCCCGTCTCCTCTTCTCCTTGTCACTCTCTCCTCTTCTCCTTGTCATCTATCATGCCTGTCTCACTCTCTCCTCTTCTCCTTGTCATCTATCATGCCCGTCTCACTCTCTCCTCTTCTCCTTATCATCTATCATGCCCGTCTCACTCTCTCCTCTTCTCCTTGTCATCTATCATGCCTGTCTCACTCTCTCCTCTTCTCCTTGTCATCTATCATGCCCATCTCTCTCTTCTCCTTGTCATCTTCATGCTCCTTGTCATCTATCATGCCCGTCTCATCACTCTCTCCTCTTCTCCTTGTCATCTATCATGCCTGTCTCACTCCTCTTCTCCTTGTCATCTATCATGCCCGTCTCCTTGTCATCTATCATGCCTGTCTCACTCTCTCCTCTTCTCCTTGTCATCTATCATGCCTGTCTCACTCTCTCTCTTCTCCTTGTCATCTATCATCCTCTTCTCCTTGTCATCTATCATGCCCGTCTCACTCTCTCCTCTTCTCCTTGTCATCTATCATGCCCCTCTCACTCTCTCCTCTTCTCCTTGTCATCTATCATGCCTGTCTCACTCTCTCCTCTTCTCCTTGTCATCTATCATGCCTGTCTCACTCTCTCCTCTTCTCCTTGTCATCTATCATGCCCGTCTCACTCTCTCCTCTTCTCCTTGTCATCTATCATGCCCCTCTCACTCTCTCCTCTTCTCCTTGTCATCTATCATGCCCGTCTCACTCTCTCCTCTTCTCCTTGTCATCTATCATGCCCCTCTCACTCTCTCCTCTTCTCCTTGTCATCTATCATGCCCGTCTCACTCTCTCCATGTGTCCTTCTCCCGTCTCTCTTTCTTCTTTCACCAGCGCCTTTTCCTTCTCTCCTCGTCCTCTGTCTGATGTGCTCCCTCCCTCCCTTCTCTAGGTGTGGTGTCCCAGCAGGAAAATGGGAAGACAGTGAGTGTGTCCAGCACCATCCGTCTCCCTGTGGAGAGAAAAGACAACGGGGCAGCGGTCAGCTGTGAGGCATCCCACCCCGCCCTGGGGGGGCAGAAGAGGGTCCGCCACTACCGCCTCGACGTCCACTGTGAGTGACTGGTCAGCCACCAAGGGTTACCGTGGCAACACACTGAAGCTGTATCACCGTCATTTCTGATGGTCACGACTCATTTGTGTTTGGTGTCTGGGGTGGTCAACCCTTCTGTTGTAAATGACTTATCAACTCACTATTTCTGCCTTTTAGATCTGCATAATGAGTGTCGCTGCCAAACTGTTGCTGCTTAAATGGCCCTGCATGGCTTTCACAGCAACACGTATGAATATCTCCTCAGATGTGTCTGTTCACTGCAGCCATTAACAAAGCAGCAGCTGTTTCACCCTGAGGGATGTTATGATAACAGAACCGCCAACCGTCACTCTTGATTGGTTACCATGGTAACCATTCCTTCCTCCTCTCTCCCCAGTTGCCCCCACAGTGAGGATCATCCCTCCCCCTGGCATCCTCCGAGAGGGAGACTCTCTCAGCCTCACCTGCTCCATCACTGGCAACCCACTGTGAGTGTGTGTGTGTGTGTGTTATGAGATTGTTTGATTGGTTTGTGCATTTGCTGTGTATGTATACTGTGCTCACGCTACAGCTGTTTGGAGTTGAGACATTCTCTGGATAAAGTGTCTGAGGAGGCTGTAACAAGCCCCTTGTTAGACACTGTGATGTGTTTGTTGTGCATGTGTGTTTCTGAGGCAACTGAAGCCTCTTCATTAAGCTCTATAAACACTGGTTTGTGTGTGAATGCACTCGTGTGTGTGTTTATTTGTGTGTGTGTGTTTGTTTGTTTGCTTGTTTGTCTGTTTGTGTGTGTGGTGAGTAAAACCATAGTAAAGCCCCACAATAAATCCAGGCTGAGGAGCCAGTATATGTGGCCCAGTGAGGATCAGTAACAGCCTTGCTGGGGACAGTGACATGAGAGATGTGGCTGTGGTGATCGATCCACCGGACTGCCCCTGCCTCATCTCACACTGGGGTGACCTCACCACACTCTCCTTAACACCCCCGGTACCCCCATCACTCTCAAGCCCCGGACAAACTTCCTGTTAACCGTTCATCACCAATTCATTACACTGCCTGTCTTTGTTGGAGGGGTGTGCTTATTAAAGTGTGTGTGTGTGTGTGTGTGTGTGTGTGTGTGTGTGTGTGTGTGTGTGTGTGTGTGTGTGTGTGTGTGTGTGTGTGTGGATGAGCAGGGGATTTAATTAGATGCTTCCTGGGGGATTAGGGTGTAGATGAGCTGGGATTGTAATCTGGCCAGGGTGGAATGAGAGGGACAGCCAGCACAGCACAGGGGATGCACATACACACAGGGCTTTGTGTGAGATTGTGTGGTGTGTTCGTTGTTTCATGTAATCCAATAATCTTTTGTCTCAGTCGCCTTCTGTCTCACTTTTCTTTTGTCTTTCGTGTCTCCTCTTTCTCTCCGTCCTCCTGTCTGCCTCTGCCTCTCTCTCATCTCTCCCCCATAAATCTCTGTCTATCTCCTTCCCTGGCTCTCTCCTCCCATGTCCCGCTTTTCCTCTCTCCATCTGACACAACATCTTTCTTTGCTCCCTCTCCTCTCCTTCTCTCTCTGTCCATAAATCTCCTCAATTCTTTTCTGTCATGCTGTCTTCCTCTCCCTTGGTCTAATTTAAAATCTCTCTCTCCCTCCTCGCCTTTTATTTCCCATAACCTCCCTCTCCCTCCACCTCTGTCTTATCTTTTCTCTCTTTCTTCTCCCTATCCCCTCTTGCTCCCCTCGTTTCTCCCCACTCTATCTAATTCTCTTACTCTTTCCACTTCCTCTTCTTTCTCTCTTTCACTCTCTTCTTTCCCTCTCTTCTTTCCCTCGCTCTCTCTCCCTCCTCTCTCTCTCTCTGCAGGCCTAGAGATGTCCAGTGGACTAGGATTAATGACACCTTACCTGAGAGGGCGGAGATCTCTGGCCCCACCCTCCAAGTGGCCCGTCTCAGCCAATCACACAACGGGACCTACCTGTGTCAGGCGCAGAACAACTACGGCCGTGCCGCCGACCACTACACGCTGCTGGTGTACGGTGAGCCACCGTCGCCATGACAACCACTGCCTTGCGGCGAGTAGTTGCCCAAAGGCACAGATCTAGGATCAGCTTACCCTCCATATCCTCCGAATCCATTCACCGTCCAATCCTATCGTAGCTTTTTGAATGAGACACCAGAAGCGTATCACAGACACAGATGTAGACATCAAAAGCGTGAGCCACTTCATCAGTTGTTTATGCTTCACAGATGTGCGAGGGGCATAGGAGGTCGGGCTAGGGGTTGAGTTGAGTTGTTAACTCATCATCTGTAGTCAGTATAGTCAGTGTACCACAAGGCTGTGGCCCCCTAGTGGTTACTCCTGTCATTGCAGCCTTCACATCTGACAGCTGAAGATCAGAGAAAGTGTAGGAGGAGGAGAAAGAGGGGGGTTGTTGCGTAACATTTTGGGTTGCCTTAGGCTGCGCCCCCTCATCATCCCCCCTACTCCCCCCTTCCCCTCCTCCCTTAATTCCCTCCCTCCTCACCATCTCCTGAGCAGTGGCGGCAGGTGGCAGGAGCGGCAGGCGTCAAACAACACTCTAACTATCCTCCGTTGAGAGAGGAGCCAGAGCATCTTGCCAGAGCAGCCATCGTCAGCCACCACCAGAGCTAAAGCCACACTCTCTCTCTCACTGTGCAACACAAGTCAGGCATGCCTGGCTTTGAAGTACGTCCACGCTTCAAGAAAATGCCCTTCTCTTCCTTGGTCTCTATTGTCTGTCTCCTAGAATGGTTCTTCTTCCTTGGTCTCTATCGTCCGTCTCCTAGAATGGTTCTTCTTCCTTGGTCTCTATCGTCTGTCTCCTAGAATGGTTCTTCTTCCTTGGTCTCTATTGTCTGTCTCCTAGAATGGTTCTTCTTCCTTGGTCTCTATTGTCTGTCTCCTAGAATGGTTCTTCTTCCTTGGTCTCTATTGTCTGTCTCCTAGAATGGTTCTTCTTCCTTAGTCTCTATCGTCCGTCTCCTAGAATGGTTCTTCTTCCTTGGTCTCTATTGTCTGTCTCCTAGAATGGTTCTTCTTCCTTGGTCTCTATCGTCCGTCTCCTAGAATGGTTCTTCTTCCTTAGTCTCTATCGTCCGTCTCCTAGAATGGTTCTTCTTCCTTGGTCTCTATTGTCTGTCTCCTAGAATGGTTCTTCTTCCTTGGTCTCTATCGTCTGTCTCCTAGAATGGTTCTTCTTCCTTAGTCTCTATCGTCCGTCTCCTAGAATGGTTCTTCTTCCTTGGTCTCTATCGTCTCTGTCTCCTAGAATGGTTCTTCTTCCTTGTTCTCTATTTTCTGTCTCCTAGAATGGTTCTTCTTCCTTGGTCTCTATCGTCTGTCTCCTAGAATGGTTCTTCTTCCTTGGTCTCTATCGTCCGTCTCCTAGAATGGTTCTTCTTCCTTGGTCTCTATTGTCTGTCTCCTAGAATGGTTCTTCTTCCTTGGTCTCTATCGTCTGTCTCCTAGAATGGTTCTTCTTCCTTGGTCTCTATCGTCTGTCTCCTAGAATGGTTCTTCTTCCTTGGTCTCTATCGTCTCTGTCTCCTAGAATGGTTCTTCTTCCTTGGTCTCTATCGTCTGTCTCCTAGAATGGTTCTTCTTCCTTGGTCTCTATCGTCTGTCTCCTAGAATGGTTCTTCTTCCTTGGTCTCTATCGTCTCTGTCTCCTAGAATGGTTCTTCTTCCTTGGTCTCTATCGTCTGTCTCCTAGAATGGTTCTTCTTTTTTTTCATTTTTTTTTCACCTTTATTTAACCAGGTAGGCTAGTTGAGAACAAGTTCTCATTTGCAACTGCGACCTGGCCAAGATAAAGCATAGCAGTGTGAACAGACAACACAGAGTTACACATGGAGTAAACAATTAACAAGTCAATAACACAGTAGAGAGAAAAAAAAAAAGTTCTATATACAATGTCCATGAGGAGGTAGGCTAATTACAATTTTGCAGATTAACACTGGAGTGATAAATGATCAGATGGTCATGTACAGGTAGAGATATTGGTGTGCAAAAGAGCAGAAAAGTAAATAAATAAAACAGTATGGGGATGAGGTAGGTGAAAATGGGTGGGCTATTTACCAATAGACTATGTACAGCTGCAGCGATCGGTTAGCTGCTCAGATAGCTGATGTTTGAAGTTGGTGAGGGAGATAAAAGTCTCCAACTTCAGCGATTTTTGCAATTTGTTCCAGTCACAGGCAGCAGAGTACTGGAACGAAAGGCGGCCAAATGAGGTGTTTGCTTTAGGGATGATCAATGAGATACACCTGCTGGAGCGCGTGCTACGGATGGGTGTTGCCATCGTGACCAGTGAACTGAGATAAGGCGGAGCTTTACCTAGCATGGACTTGTAGATGACCTGGAGCCAGTGGGTCTGGCGACGAATATGTAGCGAGGGCCAGCCGACTAGAGCATACAAGTCGCAGTGGTGGGTGGTATAAGGTGCTTTAGTGACAAAACGGATGGCACTGTGATAGACTGCATCCAGTTTGCTGAGTAGAGTGTTGGAAGCCATTTTGTAGATGACATCGCCGAAGTCGAGGATCGGTAGGATAGTCAGTTTTACTAGGGTAAGCTTGGCGGCGTGAGTGAATGAGGCTTTGTTGCAGAATAGAAAGCCGACTCTTGATTTGATTTTCGATTGGAGATGTTTGATATGAGTCTGGAAGGAGAGTTTGCAGTCTAGCCAGACACCTAGGTACTTATAGATGACCACATATTCAAGGTCGGAACCATCCAGGGTGGTGATGCTAGTCGGGCATGCGGGTGCAGGCAGCGATTGGTTAAAAGCATGCATTTGGTTTTACTAACGTTTAAGAGCAGTTGGAGGCCACGGAAGGGGTGTTGTATGGCATTGAAGCTCGTTTGGAGGTTAGATAGCACAGTGTCCAATGACGGGCCGAAAGTATATAGAATGGTGTCGTCTGCGTAGAGGTGGATCAGGGAATCGCCCGCAGCAAGAGCAACATCATTCATATATACAGAGAAAAGAGTCGGCCCGAGAATTGAACCCTGTGGCACCCCCATAGAGACTGCCAGAGGACCGGACAGCATGCCCTCCGATTTGACACACTGAACTCTGTCTGCAAAGTAATTGGTGAACCAGGCAAGGCAGTCCTCCGAAAAACCGAGGCTACTGAGTCTGCCGATAAGATATGGTGATTGACAGAGTCGAAGGCCTTGGCAAGGTCGATGAAGACGGCTGCACAGTACTGTCTTTTATCGATGGCGGTTATGATATCGTTTAGTACCTTGAGTGTGGCTGAGGTGCGCCCGTGACCGGCTCGGAAACCAGATTGCACAGCGGAGAAGGTAAGGTATCGTCCATCTCCTAGAATGGTTCTTCTTCCTTGGTCTCTATCGTCCGTCTCCTAGAATGGTTCTTCTTCCTTGGTCTCTATCATCCATCTCCTAGAATGGTTATTCTTCATTGGTCTCTATTGTCTGTCTCCTAGAATGGTTCTTCTTCCTTGGTCTCTATCGTCCGTCTCCTAGAATGGTTCTTCTTCCTTGGTCTCTATCGTCTCTGTCTCCTAGAATGGTTCTTCTTCCTTGGTCTCTATTGTCTGTCTCCTAGAATGGTTCTTCTTCATTGGTCTCTATCGTCCGTCTCCTAGAATGGTTCTTCTTCCTTAGTCTCTATCGTCCGTCTCCTAGAATGGTTCTTCTTCCTTGGTCTCTGTTGTCTGTCTCCTAGAATGGTTCTTCTTCCTTGGTCTCTATTGTCTCTGTCTCCTAGAATGGTTCTTCTTCCTTGGTCTCTATCGTCCGTCTCCTAGAATGGTTCTTCTTCCTTAGTCTCTATCGTCCGTCTCCTAGAATGGTTCTTCTTCCTTGGTCTCTATCGTCCGTCTCCTAGAATGGTTCTTCTTCCTTGGTCTCTATTGTCTGTCTCCTAGAATGGTTCTTCTTCCTTGGTCTCTATCGTCTGTCTCCTAGAATGGTTCTTCTTCCTTGGTCTCTATCGTCTCTGTCTCCTAGAATGGTTCTTCTTCCTTGGTCTCTATTGTCTGTCTCCTAGAATGGTTCTTCTTCCTTGGTCTCTATTGTCTGTCTCCTAGAATGGTTCTTCTTCCTTGGTCTCTATTGTCTGTCTCCTAGAATGGTTCTTCTTCCTTGGTCTCTATTGTCTGTCTCCTAGAATGGTTCTTCTTCATTGGTCTCTATCGTCCGTCTCCTAGAATGGTTCTTCTTCCTTAGTCTCTATCGTCTGTCTCCTAGAATGGTTCTTCTTCCTTGGTCTCTATCGTCTGTCTCCTAGAATGGTTCTTCTTCCTTGGTCTCTATCGTCTCTGTCTCCTAGAATGGTTCTTCTTCCTTGTTCTCTATTGTCTGTCTCCTAGAATGGTTCTTCTTCCTTGGTCTCTATCGTCTGTCTCCTAGAATGGTTCTTCTTCCTTGGTCTCTATCGTCCGTCTCCTAGAATGGTTCTTCTTCCTTGGTCTCTATCGTCTGTCTCCTAGAATGGTTCTTCTTCCTTGGTCTCTATCGTCTGTCTCCTAGAATGGTTCTTCTTCCTTGGTCTCTATCGTCTGTCTCCTAGAATGGTTCTTCTTCCTTGGTCTCTATCGTCTCTGTCTCCTAGAATGGTTCTTCTTCCTTGGTCTCTATCGTCTGTCTCCTAGAATGGTTCTTCTTCCTTGGTCTCTATCGTCTGTCTCCTAGAATGGTTCTTCTTCCTTGGTCTCTATCGTCTCTGTCTCCTAGAATGGTTCTTCTTCCTTGGTCTCTATCGTCTGTCTCCTAGAATGGTTCTTCTTCCTTGGTCTCTATCGTCTGTCTCCTAGAATGGTTCTTCTTCCTTGGTCTCTATCGTCTCTGTCTCCTAGAATGGTTCTTCTTCCTTGGTCTCTATCGTCTCTGTCTCCTAGAATGGTTCTTCTTCCTTGGTCTCTATCGTCTGTCTCCTAGAATGGTTCTTCTTTTTTTTCATTTTTTTCACCTTTATTTAACCAGGTAGGCTAGTTGAGAACAAGTTCTCATTTGCAACTGCGACCTGGCCAAGATAAAGCATAGCAGTGTGAACAGACAACACAGAGTTACACATGGAGTAAACAATTAACAAGTCAATAACACAGTAGAGAGAAAAAGAAAAAAAGGGGGGGAGTCTATATACAATGTGTGCAAAAGGCATGAGGAGGTAGGCGAATAATTACAATTTTGCAGATTAACACTGGAGTGATAAATGATCAGATGGTCATGTACAGGTAGTGATATTGGTGTGCAAAAGAGCAGAAAAGTAAATAAATAAAACAGTATGGGGATGAGGTAGGTGAAAATGGGTGGGCTATTTACCAATAGACTATGTACAGCTGCAGCGATCGGTTAGCTGCTCAGATAGCTGATGTTTGAAGTTGGTGAGGGAGATAAAAGTCTCCAACTTCAGCGATTTTTGCAATTCGTTCCAGTCACAGGCAGCAGAGTACTGGAACGAAAGGCGGCCAAATGAGGTGTTGGCTTTAGGGATGATCAATGAGATACACCTGCTGGAGCGCGTGCTACGGATGGGTGTTGCCATCGTGACCAGTGAACTGAGATAAGGCGGAGCTTTACCTAGCATGGACTTGTAGATGACCTGGAGCCAGTGGGTCTGGCGACGAATATGTAGCGAGGGCCAGCCGACTAGAGCATACAAGTCGCAGTGGTGGGTGGTATAAGGTGCTTTAGTGACAAAACGGATGGCACTGTGATAGACTGCATCCAGTTTGCTGAGTAGAGTGTTGGAAGCCATTTTGTAGATGACATCGCCGAAGTCGAGGATCGGTAGGATAGTCAGTTTTACTAGGGTAAGCTTGGCGGCGTGAGTGAAGGAGGCTTTGTTGCAGAATAGAAAGCCGACTCTTGATTTGATTTTCGATTGGAGATGTTTGATATGAGTCTGGAAGGAGAGTTTGCAGTCTAGCCAGACACCTAGGTACTTATAGATGTCCACATATTCAAGGTCGGAACCATCCAGGGTGGTGATGCTAGTCGGGCATGCGGGTGCAGGCAGCGATCGGTTGAAAAGCATGCATTTGGTTTTACTAACGTTTAAGAGCAGTTGGAGGCCACGGAAGGGGTGTTGTATGGCATTGAAGCTCGTTTGGAGGTTAGATAGCACAGTGTCCAATGACGGGCCGAAAGTATATAGAATGGTGTCGTCTGCGTAGAGGTGGATCAGGGAATCGCCCGCAGCAAGAGCAACATCATTCATATATACAGAGAAAAGAGTCTGCCCGAGAATTGAACCCTGTGGCACCCCCATAGAGACTGCCAGAGGACCGGACAGCATGCCCTCCGATTTGACACACTGAACTCTGTCTGCAAAGTAATTGGTGAACCAGGCAAGGCAGTCCTCCGAAAAACCGAGGCTACTGAGTCTGCCGATAAGGATATGGTGATTGACAGAGTCGAAGGCCTTGGCAAGGTCGATGAAGACGGCTGCACAGTACTGTCTTTTATCGATGGCGGTTATGATATCGTTTAGTACCTTGAGTGTGGCTGAGGTGCGCCCGTGACCGGCTCGGAAACCAGATTGCACAGCGGAGAAGGTAAGGTATCGTCCATCTCCTAGAATGGTTCTTCTTCCTTGGTCTCTATCGTCCGTCTCCTAGAATGGTTCTTCTTCCTTGGTCTCTATCATCCGTCTCCTAGAATGGTTATTCTTCATTGGTCTCTATTGTCTGTCTCCTAGAATGGTTCTTCTTCCTTGGTCTCTATCGTCCGTCTCCTAGAATGGTTCTTCTTCCTTGGTCTCTATCGTCTCTGTCTCCTAGAATGGTTCTTCTTCCTTGGTCTCTATTGTCTGTCTCCTAGAATGGTTCTTCTTCCTTGGTCTCTATCGTCCGTCTCCTAGAATGGTTCTTCTTCCTTAGTCTCTATCGTCCGTCTCCTAGAATGGTTCTTCTTCCTTGGTCTCTATCGTCCGTCTCCTAGAATGGTTCTTCTTCCTTGGTCTCTATTGTCTGTCTCCTAGAATGGTTCTTCTTCCTTGGTCTCTATCGTCTGTCTCCTAGAATGGTTCTTCTTCCTTGGTCTCTATCGTCTCTGTCTCCTAGAATGGTTCTTCTTCCTTGGTCTCTATTGTCTGTCTCCTAGAATGGTTCTTCTTCCTTGGTCTCTATTGTCTGTCTCCTAGAATGGTTCTTCTTCCTTGGTCTCTATTGTCTGTCTCCTAGAATGGTTCTTCTTCCTTGGTCTCTATTGTCTGTCTCCTAGAATGGTTCTTCTTCATTGGTCTCTATCGTCCGTCTCCTAGAATGGTTCTTCTTCCTTAGTCTCTATCGTCTGTCTCCTAGAATGGTTCTTCTTCCTTGGTCTCTATCGTCTGTCTCCTAGAATGGTTCTTCTTCCTTGGTCTCTATCGTCTGTCTCCTAGAATGGTTCTTCTTCCTTAGTCTCTATCGTCCGTCTCCTAGAATGGTTCTTCTTCCTTGGTCTCTATCGTCCGTCTCCTAGAATGGTTCTTCTTCCTCGGTCTCTATCGTCCGTCTCCTAGAATGGTTCTTCTTCCTTGGTCTCTATTGTCTGTCTCCTAGAATGGTTCTTCTTCCTTGGTCTCTATTGTCTGTCTCCTAGAATGGTTCTTCTTCCTTGGTCTCTATTGTCTGTCTCCTAGAATGGTTCTTCTTCCTTGGTCTCTATTGTCTGTCTCCTAGAATGGTTCTTCTTCATTGGTCTCTATCGTCCGTCTCCTAGAATGGTTCTTCTTCCTTAGTCTCTATCGTCTGTCTCCTAGAATGGTTCTTCTTCCTTGGTCTCTATCGTCTGTCTCCTAGAATGGTTCTTCTTCCTTGGTCTCTATCGTCTCTGTCTCCTAGAATGGTTCTTCTTCCTTGTTCTCTATTGTCTGTCTCCTAGAATGGTTCTTCTTCCTTGGTCTCTATCGTCTGTCTCCTAGAATGGTTCTTCTTCCTTGGTCTCTATCGTCCGTCTCCTAGAATGGTTCTTCTTCCTTGGTCTCTATCGTCTGTCTCCTAGAATGGTTCTTCTTCCTTGGTCTCTATCGTCTGTCTCCTAGAATGGTTCTTCTTCCTTGGTCTCTATCGTCTGTCTCCTAGAATGGTTCTTCTTCCTTGGTCTCTATCGTCTCTGTCTCCTAGAATGGTTCTTCTTCCTTGGTCTCTATCGTCTGTCTCCTAGAATGGTTCTTCTTCCTTGGTCTCTATCGTCTGTCTCCTAGAATGGTTCTTCTTCCTTGGTCTCTATCGTCTCTGTCTCCTAGAATGGTTCTTCTTCCTTGGTCTCTATCGTCTGTCTCCTAGAATGGTTCTTCTTCCTTGGTCTCTATCGTCTGTCTCCTAGAATGGTTCTTCTTCCTTGGTCTCTATCGTCTCTGTCTCCTAGAATGGTTCTTCTTCCTTGGTCTCTATCGTCTCTGTCTCCTAGAATGGTTCTTCTTCCTTGGTCTCTATCGTCTGTCTCCTAGAATGGTTCTTCTTTTTTTTCATTTTTTTTTCACCTTTATTTAACCAGGTAGGCTAGTTGAGAACAAGTTCTCATTTGCAACTGCGACCTGGCCAAGATAAAGCATAGCAGTGTGAACAGACAACACAGAGTTACACATGGAGTAAACAATTAACAAGTCAATAACACAGTAGAGAGAAAAAGAAAAAAAGGGGGGGAGTCTATATACAATGTGTGCAAAAGGCATGAGGAGGTAGGCGAATAATTACAATTTTGCAGATTAACACTGGAGTGATAAATGATCAGATGGTCATGTACAGGTAGTGATATTGGTGTGCAAAAGAGCAGAAAAGTAAATAAATAAAACAGTATGGGGATGAGGTAGGTGAAAATGGGTGGGCTATTTACCAATAGACTATGTACAGCTGCAGCGATCGGTTAGCTGCTCAGATAGCTGATGTTTGAAGTTGGTGAGGGAGATAAAAGTCTCCAACTTCAGCGATTTTGCAATTGGAGTCACAGGCAGCAGAGTACTGGAACGAAAGGCGGCCAAATGAGGTGTTGGCTTTAGGGATGATCAATGAGATACACCTGCTGGAGCTTGCTACGGATGGGTGTTGCCATCGTGACCAGTGAACTGAGATAAGGCGGAGCTTTACCTAGCATGGACTTGTAGATGACCTGAGCCAGTGGGTCTGGCGACGAATATGTCCGCTCCAGCCGACTGAGCATACATCGCAGTGGTGGGTGGTATAAGGTGCTTTAGTGACAAAACGGATGGCACTGTGATAGACTGCATCCAGTTTGCTGAGTAGAGTGTTGGAAGCCATTTTGTAGATGACATCGCCGGTCGAGGATCGGTAGGATAGTCAGTTTTACTAGGGTAAGCTTGGCTATTGAGTGAAGGAGGCTTTGTTGCAGAATAGAAAGCCGACTCTTGATTTGATTTTCGATTGGAGATGTTTGATATGAGTCTGGAAGGAGAGTTTGCAGTCTAGCCAGACACCTAGGTACTTATAGATGTCCACATATTCAAGGTCGAACCATCCAGGGTGGTGATGCTAGTCGGGCATGCTGCAGAATCGGTTGAAAAGCATGCATTTGGTTTTACTAACGTTTAAGAGCAGTTGGAGGCCTAGGAAGGGGTGTTCTTGGCATTGAAGCTCGTTTGGAGGTTAGATAGCACAGTGTCCAATGACGGGCTAGAATGGTGTCGTTCTTGGATCAGGGAATCGCCCGTCATTCATATATACAGAGAAAAGAGTCTGCCCGAGAATTGAACCCTGTGGCACCCCCATAGAGACTGCCAGAATCGACCGGACAGCATGCCCTCCGATTTGACACACTGAACTCTGTCTGCAAAGTCCAGGCAAGGCAGTCCTAAAAAGGCTACTGAGTCTTCCTTAAGGATATGGTGATTGACAGAGTCGAAGGCCTTGGCAAGGTCGATGAAGACGGCTGCACAGTACTGTCTTTTATCGATGGCGGTTATGATATCGTTTAGTACCTTGAGTGTGGCTGAGGTGCGCCCGTGACCGGCTCGGAAACCAGATTGCACAGCGGAGAAGGTAAGGTATCGTCCATCTCCTAGAATGGTTCTTCTTCCTTGGTCTCTATCGTCCGTCTCCTAGAATGGTTCTTCTTCCTTGGTCTCTATCATCCGTCTCCTAGAATGGTTATTCTTCATTGGTCTCTATTGTCTGTCTCCTAGAATGGTTCTTCTTCCTTGGTCTCTATCGTCCGTCTCCTAGAATGGTTCTTCTTCCTTGGTCTCTATCGTCTCTGTCTCCTAGAATGGTTCTTCTTCCTTGGTCTCTATTGTCTGTCTCCTAGAATGGTTCTTCTTCCTTGGTCTCTATCGTCCGTCTCCTAGAATGGTTCTTCTTCCTTAGTCTCTATCGTCCGTCTCCTAGAATGGTTCTTCTTCCTTGGTCTCTATCGTCCGTCTCCTAGAATGGTTCTTCTTCCTTGGTCTCTATTGTCTGTCTCCTAGAATGGTTCTTCTTCCTTGGTCTCTATCGTCTGTCTCCTAGAATGGTTCTTCTTCCTTGGTCTCTATTGTCTGTCTCCTAGAATGGTTCTTCTTCCTTGGTCTCTATTGTCTGTCTCCTAGAATGGTTCTTCTTCCTTGGTCTCTATTGTCTGTCTCCTAGAATGGTTCTTCTTCCTTGGTCTCTATTGTCTGTCTCCTAGAATGGTTCTTCTTCCTTGGTCTCTATTGTCTGTCTCCTAGAATGGTTCTTCTTCATTGGTCTCTATCGTCCGTCTCCTAGAATGGTTCTTCTTCCTTAGTCTCTATCGTCTGTCTCCTAGAATGGTTCTTCTTCCTTGGTCTCTATCGTCTGTCTCCTAGAATGGTTCTTCTTCCTTGGTCTCTATCGTCTGTCTCCTAGAATGGTTCTTCTTCCTTAGTCTCTATCGTCCGTCTCCTAGAATGGTTCTTCTTCCTTGGTCTCTATCGTCCGTCTCCTAGAATGGTTCTTCTTCCTTGGTCTCTATCGTCCGTCTCCTAGAATGGTTCTTCTTCCTTAGTCTCTATCGTCTGTCTCCTAGAATGGTTCTTTTTCCTTGGTCTCTATCGTCTGTCTCCTAGAATGGTTCTTCTTCCTTGGTCTCTATCGTCCGTCTCCTAGAATGGTTCTTCTTCCTTAGTCTCTATCGTCCGTCTCCTAGAATGGTTCTTCTTCCTTGGTCTCTATTGTCCGTCTCCTAGAATGGTTCTTCTTCCTTGGTCTCTATCGTCTGTCTCCTAGAATGGTTCTTCTTCCTTGGTCTCTATTCCTTAGTCTAGTCTCTATGGTTCTTCTTCCTTGTCTCCTAGAATGGTTCTTCTTCCTTGGTCTCTATCGTCCGTCTCCTAGAATGGTTCTTCTTCCTTGGTCTCTATCGTCTGTCTCCTAGAATGGTTCTTCTTCCTTGGTCTCTATCATCCGTCTCCTAAAATGGTCTTCTTCCTTGGTCTCTATCGTCCGTCTCCTAGAATGGTCCTTCTTTTTCTGTCTCTTCGTTATTTCTTCTTCTTGTGTTTATGTTTCCCTTCCTCTCTCTCTGTCAACCAATCCTATTTGTTCTTTCTTTCTCTACCCTCTTTCCTCCTGTTTTTCTCTTTCTATATATCTTTCCCATACTCCTTCTCTCTAAATATCTATATATCTTATCCTCTCTTTATTCCCCCCCCTCTCTGCTTTCTCACCTTCTCAGTAGTTTGCCCTCTTTTCTGCGTGTACTGTAGTTCAGAGCTCCCTGGAGGGTTCATGTCTTGTCGAGTCCAAGAGGGACAGAGAGAGGGGCAGAGGAAGCAGGGAGAGAGATGTCAAAGCCAGGTTAGTGTTCAATTAGGGGCTTGCCCAAGTTGGATTAGCCACGCTTGCCCCTGGAAATCCCAAGGTGAACTGGGGTGGGGTCGCCTGACAGGGCAGGGCTTTATGGCGATGATGAGTCAGCTAAAACAGCTCATTACGACAGTTCTGAAAAACGAGCCCTCTCCCCCTCACACTGTCAACCAGCTCCTAGAGTTATCTAGTGTCTGATGTGGCCATGAAGCGCAAAATCAGGACAAATCGGAGGCCAATTTGTTGCAGGAGCTTTTCGCTTTTCGAGGCTGGGTGATGCTTTGAAAAGCAGATAGAGAGTGAGAGGTTGATGAGTCTCTGCCGAGCCAGGCCCAATGCCGCAAAATCTTTATTCAGCAGGTTTAAGTCTGTGTGTGTGTGTGTGTGTGTGTGTGTGTGTGTGTGTGTGTGTGTGTGTGTGTGGGATGTGTGTGTGTGTGTGGTGTGTGTGTGTGTGGTGGGATGGCGTGGTGGTGGTGGTGGTGGGATGGCGTGGTGGTGGTGGTGGGATGGTGGGGTGGTGTGGTGGGATGGCGTGGTGGTGGGATGGTGTGGTGGTGGTGTGGTGGGATGGCGTGGATGTGGTGTGGTGGGATGGCGTGGTGGTGGTGTGGTGGGATGGGATGGCGTGGTGGTGGTGGTGGTGGTGGGATGGCGTGGTGGTGGGATGGGATGGTGGTGTGGTGGGATGGCGTGGTGGTGGGATGGTGTGGTGGTGGGGTGGTGTGGTGGGAATGGCGTGGATGTGGTGTGGTGGGATGGGATGGCGTGGTGGTGGTGTGGTGGGATGGGATGGCGTGGTGGTGGTGTGGTGGGATGGCGTGGATGTGGTGTGGTGGGATGGCGTGGATGTGGTGTGGTGGGATGGGATGGCGTGGTGTGGTGGGATGGGATGGCGTGGATGTGGTGTGGTGGGATGGGATGGCGTGGATGTGGTGTGGTGGGATGGGATGGCGTGGTGGTGGTGTGGTGGGATGGGATGGCGTGGATGTGGTGTGGTGGGATGGCGTGGTGGTGGTGTGGTGGGATGGGATGGCGTGGATGTGGTGTGGTGGGATGGGATGGCGTGGTGTGGTGGGATGGCGTGGATGTGGTGTGGTGGGATGGTGGTGGTGTTGCTGGTGGAGCTCAGAGGAGAATGTTACTGATTGTCTCTGCAAAGCCCTGAGGGTCTTCTTACAGTATGTCATTCAACTGAGCTGCTGTGATGAAATGGATTGCTGTAAGCCAATAAAGCCCATTAGAATTGAATTGCATGAGAGAGTGTTGGAGATGGAGAGAGGGAGGGAGGGAGGGAGATGGGAGAAAAGAGAAGGCTAGAGGGATGGATGGAGAGATATAGTTGTGATTTGGGGGAAGATTAGCGCAGTGGTTAGGGTAATGAGCTAAGTCACTAATTAGGTGGAATAAATTATACCTCTATTTAATGAATGACTAAAGAAA
This sequence comes from Oncorhynchus nerka, assembly GCF_034236695.1. Lineage (NCBI taxonomy): Eukaryota > Metazoa > Chordata > Actinopteri > Salmoniformes > Salmonidae > Oncorhynchus > Oncorhynchus nerka. The sequence goes on along the minus strand of NC_088409.1, from coordinate 29,715,135 downwards.
AAGAGAGAGGGGTGAGAGGGTGGGTGGGAGGTTAGGAGAGGGGGAGGGAGGTTAGGAGAGGGGAGGGAGTGGGGTTAGGAGAGGAGGAGGGAGGCAGGTTAGGAGAGGGGGAGGGAGGGTGGTTAGGAGAGGGAGGGGGTTGGGAGGGAGGGAGGTTAGGAGAGGGGGAGGGAGGGTGGTTAGGAGAGGGGAGGGGTGGTTAGCAGAGGGGAGGGAGGGGGTTAGGAGATGGGGATGGAGGGGTTGGGAGGGGAGGGTTAGGAGAGGGGAGGGAGGGGTGTTAGGAGAGGGGAGGGAGGGTGTTTGGAGGTGAGGAGGGAGGGGGAGGGGGTTAGGAGAGGGGAGGGAGCGGGGTTAGGAGAGGGGGGTTAGGAGAGGGGAGGGAGGGGGTTTGGAGGTGGGGGGTTAGGAGAGGGGAGGGGGTTGGGAGGGGGGGAGGGAGGGGGTTAGGAGAGGGGAGGGAGGTTAGGAGAGGGGAGGGAGAGGGCAGCAGAGTAAAGATTAGGTGAAAAACCTGAATCCCAGGTGGTGTATTCCCCCTTGTGGCTCTGCACAGTCTTCTAATGACAGTGAGAAAGTCAATGTAGTGTAGGTTGTGACCAAATCAATGTGGAGCAGCGGTAAGGGACGAGGCCTTCTGACCAGCGGCTAGATGACATTTAGCCTTGTGTTGTGAGTGACGCATAGCTTTACTACAGCACCGGAACAGAAAAACACACACAGGGAATGTTCAATCATACGTGAGTGTTTTATCTCTCTAGTTTAAGAAATGATATTTGAGAGAAACATCGTTATCAACAACTTCAACATGCAAATGGGAAAACAGCTGTGAATATAGGTGTCTGAGTGGCGAGTGTACAGAATAACAATATGATAGGAGAATGCCTGGCGGTGTGCTGACTGGCTGTACAGCCGCATAGTAAATCAGCTTTAGAGAGAGAGAGGGTGCTCATAGAGGAATGGAATAAGAAAAGGAACAAGGGAATGTGGAAGCGGAATGGAAGAGTGTGTGGGAGAGAGGAGAGTGATTAAGGTTGAGGAGGATCGCCTGAGGGAAAGAAGGGAGATTTGAGTAGAGAGAGGAGAGGATGATGGAGGAGAGAGGAGGTAGAGAGAATGAAAGAGAGAAATGGAGAGAAGTCATTATTTATGTCTTCCCAGAATGTAGTTTGAACGGTCAAGAGATATGAATCAGTGTACAACTAATTAGCCGACTGACCCTGCTCATTAATCCCTCTGCCTCAGGTGAGACACACACACACACACACACACACACACACACATACTCACATACTGACCCATTCCTTAGTGAACTCTTTCTCTCACAGCCAAAGAACCATTTTAAGTTCTAGATAGTACCTTTTTTTCTAAGAGTGAACTCTCTACCTGTCTCTCTGACTCACATGTATGCCTACCTGTCTCTCTGACTCACATGTATGCATACCTGTCTCTCTGACTCACATGTATGCCTACCTGTCTCTCTGACTCACATGTATGCATACCTGTCTCTCTGTCTCACATGTATGCATACCTGTCTCTCTGACTCACATGTATGCCTACCTGTCTCTCTGACTCACATGTATGCATACCTGTCTCTCTGTCTCACATGTATGCCTACCTGTCTCTCTGACTCACATGTATGCATACCTGTCTCTCTGTCTCACATGTATGCCTACCTGTCTCTCTGACTCACATGTCTGCATACCTGTCTCTCTGACTCACATGTATGCATACCTGTCTCTCTGACTCACATGTATGCATACCTGTCTCTCTGACTCACATGTATGCCTACCTGTCTCTCTGACTCACATGTATGTCTACCTGTCTCTCTGACTCACATCTATGCATACCTGTCTCTCTGACTCACATGTATGCATACCTGTCTCTCTGACTCACATGTATGCCTACTTGTCTCTCCTACTCACATGTATGCCTACCTGTCTCTCTGTCTCACATGTATGCATACCTGTCTCTCTGACTCACATGTATGCATACCTGTCTCTCTGACTCACATGTATGCCTACCTGTCTCTCTGACTCACATGTATGCATACCTGTCTCTCTGACTCACATGTATGCATATCTGTCTCTCTGACTCACATGTATGCATACCTGTCTCTCTGACTCACATGTATGCATACCTGTCTCTCTGACTCACATGTATGCATACTCACATGGACGCCGCAAACACACACTTGTGTCTTGCATAAGTGACAGGAAGGCTGAGGTTGGACGCTGACGGGATAGAGGGAGGATGTGGACGAGTGAATGAAGGCAGGCTGAAAGGAAGAGGAGAGGAGGAGAGAGGGGTGAGGGTTATGCTGACGTAAAAGGAGTGGCAGAGGGAGAAGAGATGGAGGATCTCAGGGCCAGAGGGAGAAGAGGGAGAGCAGACGGAAGAGTAGTTACCAATAAATTACGCTAGAACGAGGTGTGTGTGAGTGAGTGAGTGAGTGAGTGAGTGCGGTGAGTGAGTGAGTGCGTGCTTGTGCGTGGCTCAATGAAACAGATCTCTACTGCACCCTGCTGTTTCAAATGGACAATTTGATGAAGTGTTTCACACACACACGCGCCGTGCTCACAGCCTCTCACTCAATCCAACTGTCTCAGTCACTTAAAACCACTGTCTCTCTCAACAGGCATTTTACCTTACCATTGTGTCAGTATCCAATCTATTGTCTCATATTGAATGTGTCTGTCCCATAACATTGTTCCACAGAGAATGCTTCCATCAAACACAATGTCTTCTGTCTCCCTAGCTACTGAGTCATAGACAATGTGTCTATGGTAGAAAATACGTCTGCATCCCAACCATTGTCTTATAGTGAATGTGTCGATGTCATTTGCCAGTCTCCCTAGCTACTAGTCTATAGAAATGGTATAGTAGATCATATGTCTGTAGTAACCATACCATCTAGAACAGTGGTCACCAACCTTTTCTAACTCAGATTATTTTACATTTTTTACCACTTTTTCTCCCCAATTTGGTGGTATCCAATTGTCCCATCGCTGCAACTCCCCTACGGACTCGGGAGAGGCGAAGGTCCGAAACACAACCCAGCCAAGCCGCACTGCTTCTTGACACAATGCCCGCTTAACCCGGAAGCCAGCCGCACCAATGTGTTAGAGGAAACACCGTACACCCGGACGACGCTGAACCAATTGTGTGCCGCCCCATGGGTCTCCCGGTCGGCTGCAACAGAGCCTGGACTCGAACCCAGAATCTCTAGTGGTACAGCTAGCACTGCAGCGCCTTAGACCACTGCACCACTAGGGAGGCCTCTCAGATTGTTTTTAATCAAGACTTAAAAAACGTAAACCTATGCAACATTAAGCTATTAAAACCAGTTCTGTATCAATGAGGTTTCTGCAGTAGGCTATAGGCCCAATACATTATCACTGCAGACCATTTAGAAATTATATTTAATAAATGTAGGTATATCATCACACTGGTAATAGATTGTGTGTTGTATTACTTCTGATGCACAGCTGAGTAAACATAATAATGTATTTATTTATATTATTGGACTGATGGCCTGCATCTGATGGTCAGTCTGAGGGAAGGGAGGGAGCATCTGATGGTCAGTCTGAGGGAAGGGAGGGAGCATCTGATGGTCAGTCTGAGGGGAGGGAGGGAGCATCTGATGGTCAGTCTGAGGGAAGGGAGGGAGAATCTGATGGTCAGTCTGAGGGAAGGGAGGGAGAATCTGATGGTCAGTCTGAGGGAAGGGAGGGAGCATCTGATGGTCAGTCTGAGGGGAGGGAGGGAGCATCTGATGGTCAGTCTGAGGGAAGGGAGGGAGCATCTGATGGTCAGTCTGAGAGGAGGGAGGGAGCATCTGATGGTCAGTTTGAGGGAAGGGAGGGAGCATCTGATGGTCAGTCTGAGGGAAGGGAGGGAGCATCTGATGGTCAGTCTGAGGGGAGGACCAGGTGGCGAATCGCAGGGAGCATCTGATGGTCAGTCTGAGGGAAGGGAGGGGCATCTGATGGTCAGTCTGAGGGGAGGAGGGAGCATCTGATGGTCAGTTTGAGGGAAGGGAGGGAGCATCTGATGGTCAGTCTGCAACTCGCTGTTGGCTGGGCTCTGCCTGGTGCCATTAAACCCTCAACTCATCCAGAAGGGAGGGAGGGAGCATCTGATGGTCAGTCTGAGGGAAGGGAGGGAGCATCTGATGGTCAGTCTGAGGGAAGGGAGGGAGCATCTGATGGTCAGTCTGAGGGAAGGGAGGGAGCATCTGATGGTCAGTCTGAGGGAAGGGAGGGAGCATCTGATGGTCAGTCTGAGGGGAGGGAGGGAGCATCTGAGGGGAGGGAGGGAGAATCTGATGGTCAGTCTGAGGGAAGGGAGGGAGCATCTGATGGTCAGTCTGAGGGGAGGGAGGGAGCATCTGATGGTCAGTCTGAGGGGAGGGAGGGAGAATCTGATGGTCAGTCTGAGGGAAGGGAGGGAGCATCTGATGGTCAGTTTGAGGGGAGGGAGGGAGCATCTGATGGTCAGTCTGAGGGGATGGTCAGTCCGCTCTCCCTCCCTCCGCTCTCCGTCCCTCTGCTCTCCCTCCCTCTGCTCTCCCTCCCTCCGCTCTCCGTCCCTCCGCTCTCCCTCCCTTTGCTCTCCCTCCCTTTGCTCTCCCTCCCTCCACTCTCCCTCCCTCCGCTCTCCCTCCCTCCGCTGAGAAGATGACAGTCTTCCAGAGATAACTCAAGTCGCACTGCATTATTTCTGCCTCATGCACCAATTCATGTTGTTACTCCTATGTCCAGAGAATGTGAAATATTCCTTGATATTAAAAAAGGCACAAGCCACTTATAATAACAATGGAAGCTTATCGGAACACTTCTATACTCATTCATTGCAGCTGCAGTGCTGGTTGTAGCATGAGTGGAAGTAGGGAGAATGCACATTTTATGGCATATAAAAGTGTTGAACAGTGTTGACAGTGCTGAATAACAACTTAAAACATGAACTTACTCATAAAAACAGCAGCTCTTTGCTGTATTTGTTGAGTCTCTCTCTTGTTGTGGTTTTGAAAGTTTTGAAATCTCACTGTATCAACTTTGCTGTGCGTTCGAGGTTTCTTTTTACAGTCTATGGCTCGAGGAAACTGCAGACACAGTTATCTGAGCTATCTGATTGGCCAGTGGTAGGCCTATCGGTGTACTTGATAAGTTCTCTGGGCCTGCCGGGTAGGTGGAGTTATACCTGCAGACACATGACATGGTTGAAAATACCTTTCCGGCGCTAGGGCTGCTGAATCAAGTGCACCTACTGACAACAGTAGTGGTAGGGAAATCCTTGTCTCATCGCGCACCAGAGACTCCTGTGGCGGGCCGGGCGCAGTGCGCGCTAACCAAGGTTGCCAGGTGCACAGTGTTTCCTCCGACACATTGGTGCGGCTGGCTTCCGGGTTGGATGCTCGCTGTGTTAAGAAGCAGTGCGGCTTGGTTGGGTTGTGTATCGGAGGACGCATGACTTTCAACCTTCGTCTCTCCCGAGCCCGTAAGGGAGTAGCGATGAGACAAGATAGTAACTACTAAAACAATTGGATACCACGAAATTGGGGAGAAAAAGGGGTAAAATAAAAATAATAAAATAAAAAACATTGTTGATCGACTAGGAATGCCTTGGAGATCGACCAGTCGATGGCGATCAACCGATTGGTGACCACTGATCTAGAACCTGTCTTTCATAGATAACTATGCTTGTCTTGTAGAGAATAGTGTGTTACCCTTTCCTTGTCTGTTGTAGAGAATGTGTCTGTCACTACCATGGTCCTTCCCACCTCCCATCACACCACCTCCCACCCAACCACCCTCCTCCTAACCCCCAGCTACGCACCGGACCCCCGAGGTAACGTACAGCCCTCCCTCACCGTTAACACACTCCTCCTCTCCATCTCTCCATCCTTCCCTTCCTTCATGGTCACAATCACCGCCTCTTAGCAGCTCTTCTCCTCCTCTCCTCTCTGTCCTTTTCTTGTCACCGTCACTGACACATGTTCTCCCTTTGTCCTCTTTAACCTTCCCTTGACTGGCCTTCCCACACACACTCTCACCAACACACACACACACATTCCCCCACTCTCATCAATGGCTGGCTGATGCTGTGCTCTGGCCACTCAGTGATTGTGTTGGAGCTGTGTCAGTGTGTAAGTCCCATGGGGTGGGAGCACACAGGTACTGTTGTTATTGTTACAGACCTAGGGATGGGACGGCCATAGGACTTCTGTGAGGGACACAAGGATCTGTGGGTGGAATGACACATTCACACACACACAAACGCACGCACGCGTATATACACACTTACTCACACATACACACACACACTCACGCTCACATAAACACACACAGGGCCAGCTCTAGCCTTTTGGGGGCACTAGCAAGGTTTGGTTGTACGTTTTTTAAAGTTGATTTCCTGCAGTTTAACACATTTTGCCATGGGGTGGAGAGAATTTTTTTTTTTTTTATAAAAAATGTATGCAATTCTACTCATTTTGCTATGCTATGCCGGGTTGGCTCTGCACACAGTCCAGCTCGTCTTCACCCAGCCTTGCAGACTTTACATCAGTACCACGGTTTTTAGTGCCTCCTTTCTCGGAGAACCTCTCTTGTACCTCTCTGCACTCAGCAGCAGACAGAGAGCCCCTGCCACTCTCCTACGTAACTCTTCAGAAGCAGCGTTGTGTATTGAGGTGGTTAAGGACAGCCCACCAAATATCTTTAAGTGCCAGCTGCGCCTCTGGAGCCAATGGTTTGAGTTATGGAGTGAGAAGGAGAGGAACCGTTTCCTGCACATTCTAGAAGAGAGGGACCTGGTCTTTGTTGCCTACTTCTACAGAGGTGTAGCTGGGACAGTAATTGGTAATTAACTACAATGACCATAATCCATTGCACATCTACATGTCCGGTCTGTGTTTCTTTTATGCCTGCTACAGAAGAGACAGAAGAATGTGCGATCGTGAGGGGATATAGAGAGCAGCTGTTGCTTCGCAAGGTATCGCTACCTGAAAATACACGAAATACACAAGTGATTGATAGTTGCTATTCAGCAGTCCTAAAAGTATGCCTTACTTACTTTGAAGAACTACAAAATTGTGATTTTAATAAAATATCAAATAAAATATACACAACAACAGAAATATTTTAGTCACATAATGTGACTAAATGATGGTTAATAAGATAATCAGTAATGGGCAGTCACTACCATCACTACCATCATGGGACTTCAATATTCCAGGTCTGACAACACTGCATCTTTTTTGTTATTTTGACCAGTTGTCATTTTCTGCAATTAAATGCTCTAAATGACAATATTTTTATTTGTAATTTTAGTATAAAACAAACAAAAAATGTTTTACCCAAACAAATACCTGGAAATAGTCAAACCAGAGAATCTGATAATTTTGCAGTGGTCTCTTAATTTTTTCCAGAGCTGTATATACTATATATAGAGATAGATGGATAGATGGATGGATAGATAGATGAGATGAGAGAAGGAGAGGGAGTTAGAAAGAGAGGTGGTGAGGGGGAAGCTAGAGAGGAACTATAAGACAGGGAAGAAGGGATATGATGACAGGAATTATTATCATTTTCTCTGGGGTCCTAACCGACCACTTATGTCGCTTTTGCCTGGAGCCCTGAAAACACACACACACACACACACACACACAATGGCAGGGCAGTTAAGCCAAGCTGCTTCTCTGTCTCCCACTGTGAGTAAGTGGCTGTCATCACACAGAACAGAGGGACACCACCGGGATCTCTTCTGTCCATGTGTGTGTGTCCTCTCTCTCCCCTTCATCCTCACTCTCCAGGTCTTTATTTTCCTCTATTTTCTATTACCTCTCATCATATCCCGTCTTCTCTGTCTTATAGCTTCTCTCTCTCTCTCTCTCTCTCTCTCTCTCTCTCTCTCTCTCTCTCCATCTCTCTATCTCTCAGGGGGAGAGATGAAACAGAGGGAGCAGGGCATTATTCTGTTCTTTCTGACAGTCAGGAGGTGTGCACCTGCTGTGCCTCGTGTTTGAATGTCAGAGAGAGCGATGCGGGAGCGTTATTGGGCACGTGGGGAGAACGGCGGGCTCCTTTATACTGTCACTCATTACCCACCGAGCTTTGGGCACAGCGAGGGAGAGAAATGCACCATGGGAAGGCAGCGCTTAATTTTTCATCCGTCATGAAATATTGCTCCGGCAGACTCTTCAACAGACGCTTCTACACTCTTTTATTTTTCTGTCTTGCCCGTGCTGCCACTGATAGATAGACGGACACACACACTTTCTCATTTGCAAGTCGTCTTTGCTCTCTCCCTTCCTCTTTTTTCTTCATCCATCCTCCACCTCTCTGTGGCTGTGGTCTTTTGTTAGCATTGTGTTAATGGTTCCTGTTTTAATTCCAGTCTGGTAGAGGTCTTGGACCGTGCCCGTTCCTATGTGTCCTTGTCTCCTGGGCAGGGTTGGCACTATGTATCCACACACAGGTGGTCACTCCACATTTTCACTCCAGTCTGTATGAATCGTCTTTATTCTGGGAGTGTCTGTGGTGTAAACACAGACTTGCCTCTGACTCAAGGTGCTCTCTGTATACCGGAGCTCTGTTGTTCTGAGCTCTTCCAATCTCCAGTGTTCTGTGGGTAATAATGCAGATATGGTGAAGGATACAGTAGATGATCTCACCATTCAGGGATGTACAGACTTTGATTTAATGCTCCTTCTCTCTTTCCTCCACATATATCTCTGCCCCTACTCTCTCTCTCTCTCTCTCTCTCCTTCTCTCTTTCCTCCACATATATCTCTGCCCCTACTCTCTCTCTCTCTCTCTCTCTCTCTCTCTCTCTCTCTCTCTCTCTCCTTCTCTCTTTCCTCCACATATATCTCTGCCCCTACTCTCTCTCTCTCTCTCTCCTTCTCTCTTTCCTCCACATATATCTCTGCCCCTACTCTCTCTCTCTCTCTCTCTCTCTCTCTCTCTCTCTCTCTCTCTCTCTATCCGTCCCTCTCAGACCCCGGGGCAGTGATTGAGACCCACAGTGCAGTACCGTACGCTGTGATAGGGGGCGTTCTGGCTCTGCTGGTCTTCACCGTCATCTGTGTTCTCATCGTCACCGTCTGGTGCTCTGTCCGACAGAAAGGTAACACATGCATGTATGCACGCGAAGGCACGCACACACACACACACACACACACACACACACACACACACACACACACACACACACACACACACACACACACACACACACACACACACACATGGCATTCACACTATTGAAAAGTTATATGCATTCCATTAAAGGTGAGGCCACCATGAATTCTTAATGGTCACGCCTCACCTCACTTTACAATATCTGTCTCAGTGAATTAAAAAGAGTAAATAAAAGATGGACCCAACTGGATGGAATGAGATGGGGGGATGAGAAGGAAAAGGGAACGCTCTTCCCTCTCTCTCCTCAGAACATGACAAACGACCTTGTGTCTTAGCCAGGAGGGTTGGTGGGAAATGTATGCTATTAACAGTGGGTGCATGTTGGGTGCACAGTGGGTGCATGTTGTTTAATGACCCCTATGGTTTACTGTATCAGGGCACATCAAAAAATGTTTAAACACAGTTACCCACACTCCCCCATAATTTGAACAGCCTCTGGCAGCCCACTGATTCCTCCTTCGGTGCCAATAAAGTTATCCAGGAGTAGAACCTTTGAGACCAGGGGAGGGGCCATGCAGCCAGAATGCCAATCAGAAAATAGACAGAGCCATTACAACCAATCATTGAACAGAGACAGCACTATTAGGGCCCTGTCTCTGTCCTGCTGTGGCTGCCAGTGTGCCAATCAAAGCCTTGACCAGACACACTATCAACGAAGAGACTGCCATTGGCTCCTGCAGTGATACGTCAGCTTGAACATGATTGGGCTTGTTGGGCAGGTTTCCCGGATACAAATTAAACCTACTCCTGGACTAAAAAGCATTCTCAAAGGATTGAAATCACTTTTTAATCCAGGCCTAGGCTTAATCTGTGTCTGTGTCTGGCCCTTTAAATTCTGAACTGATGATGGAAATCAGAGAGAAATTAAAGATTTTAGTTTGATAGTTTGACTTTCTCTTATTATTATATTACTCTGCCGTAGCTAACTTCCCCACCGTCCTTCTCTCTCTCTCCCTCTCTCTCTGTGCCTCTCTCTACCCTTATCTTTCTCGCTCTATGCCTCCGCCCCTCTTTTTCTCTATTTGCACCATGCTTGGCCCTCTCTCTCCTTTCCCCCTCTTCCTCTGTCAGGCTCATATCGTACCCAGGAGCCTATACTTAATTGGTACTGACCTAATTCTAACTGAACTAATAATTAATCACAGGTAGGACTTCAACAATATGGTAAAGATTGCTTTGATGGGTTCACAGAATGTCACAAGGATTATATTACTCTGTCACAACTAACCTCCACACCCCTTCACCTGTCTCCCTCTCTCTGCTGCACAACCTTCTCTCTCTTTATGCCTCCTCTCTCTATCGCTCACTCGCTCTCTCTCTCTCTGCCTCCTCTCTCTCTCTCTGCCTCCTCTCTCTATCGCTCACTCTCTCTCTCTCTCTCTGCCTCCTCTCTCTCTCTCTCTCCTCTCTCTATCGCTCACTCGCTCTCTCTCTCTGCCTCTCTCTCTCTGCCTCCTCTCTCTCTCTCTGCCTCCTCTCTCTCTATGACTCTCTCTCTCTGCCTCCTCTCTCTCTCTGCCTCATCTCTCTCTCTCTATGACTCTCTCTCTCTGCCTCCTCTCTCTCTCTCTGCCTCCTCTCTCTCTCTGCCTCATCTCTCTCTCTCTATGACTCTCTCTCTCTCTCCCTCCTCTCCCTCTGTCTTTGCATCTCTCAATGCTTCTCTCTCCTTCTCTCCTTTTTTCTCTCTCTGTTCATTTTCCCTCTCCCAGGTTCATATCTTACCCATGAGGCCAGTGGGTTGGACGAGCATGGGGAGGTCCAGGAGGCTTTCCTCAACGGGAATGATGCCAGTCAGGGCAAGAAGGAGTACCTACTGTAGCCTCCATCCCCAAAACCCACACCCCTCCCCCAACCCGCCATGACGGGTGGCCTTCTGAATCGACTGTAGTACTACTGCACACAGACCACATTACAGACCACAACACAGACCACAACACAGACCAGAACAGAGACTGAAAGAGAGACGATCCGTCCAGCCCTTACATTACAACTGTGCCATACTGTAGGTGTACTGGAGGAAGGAGCGAGGGAGCGAGGTAGGATGACAGAGATAGGGGAAAGTGATAATAGGGTCATTATTTTGATAGAGTGAAGAGATAACAAGAAAGAGAGCCTCAGCACTTCCCTTCCCTGTGGTAATTGGAGAGGGAGGGAGAGAGAGAGGGGAAAGAGAAAAAACTTCAATTTCCAAAATGTTCAATCCATAACTGGCACAGACAAACAGGTGGGGTGGGTATGATTTCCAGAAGCTATTGAGTTTGAATGCTCAATTTGATTACTTGAAATTGCCAAAGCACATCAGCCCACAGAGAGCAGCTCATCTATAATTATTTGACAACATTGCAGAGTGTTACCCTGAAAGTCTCTTAAAGTATTTCTGAACTATTCAGTCAATTCTGCAGACAACCCAGGTATTGTATTTGTCGTCCGTTCTGGGGAGTCTGCCAATGTTTTCTGGGTAATTTAGAAACCTTCCCGTTATGAATGACTGCTTTCCTCACAGAACAGAACTGTTGTTTCTCTTCTTTGAATTCTCTTTCTCCCTCCCTCTCTCTTCACCTCTCTTTCTAGTCCCTGTCTTCCCCCTTGTTCCCTCCCTCTCTCTCTCTTCACCTCTCTTTCTAGTCCCTGTCTTCCCCCTTGTTCCCTCCCTCCCTCTCTCTTCACCTCTCTTTCTAGTCCCTGTCTTCCCCCTTGTTCCCTCCTCCCTCTCTCTCTTCACCTCTCTTTCTAGTCCCTGTCTTCCCCCTTGTTCCCTCCCTCCCTCTCTCTTCACCTCTCTTTCTAGTCCCCGTCTTCCCCCTTGTTCCCTCCCTCCCTCTCTCTTCACCTCTCTTTCTAGTCCCTGTCTTCCCCCTTGTTCCCTCCCTCCCTCTCTCTTCACCTCTCTTTCTAGTCCCTGTCTTCCCCCTTGTTCCCTCCCTCCCTCTCTCTTCACCTCTCTTTCTAGTCCCCGTCTTCCCCCTTGTTCCCTCCCTCCCTCTCTCTTCACCTCTCTTTCTAGTCCTTGTCTTCCCCCTTGTTCCCTCCCTCCCTCTCTCTTCACCTCTCTTTCTAGTCCCTGTCTTCCCCCTTGTTCCCTCCCTCCCTCTCTCTTCACCTCTCTTTCTAGTCCCTGTCTTCCCCCTTGTTCCCTCCCTCCCTCTCTCTTCACCTCTCTTTCTAGTCCCTGTCTTCCCCCTTGTTCCCTCCCTCCCTCTCTCTTCACCTCTCTTTCTAGTCCCCGTCTTCCCCCTTGTTCCCTCCCTCCCTCTGTCTTTATCTCTCCTCTATTGTTGGCCAATAAAGAAAGGATTAGTGCCAGTCTCCTTTCGTGAGTTAGAAGAAAGGGAACATAAGTCGACGAGACACATTAAGGAAAAGCATAATTATTTTAAAATGCCCTTAAAGGGATAAAAATGTTACAATGTCTTATAGAGAAACAAAACGAGTGAAAGGAAAGTAATGAATAAAGAAAAATACATGATGGATATTTTTCTGAATGCCATGCACACACACACACACCCACACACACACACGCACACACACACGCACACACACGCACACATACATACATACATACATACATACATATCTCTGAATTCTTTATTTGTATAAAAATGTAAACAGTAAGATAACTTAAATTAATCTTTTAAGAAATTGAGAAAAAAACAGTTTACTATTGAAAGCGTTATGAAGCTACTATACTAACACATTATTAGCCTCGAGGTACAAAAACAAACTAGTGTCCAGTGATCAAAACAGAAAATATGAAGAAAAAAAATAATGTTTCATTTGTCTTTATGAAATACCTGAGGTCTTATTGATTTTTTATTAATTCTTGTTATTATTTGGACTATTATGATTGTTATTATGATTACTGTTATGATTGTTATTATTATTACTGTTATGATTGTTATTATTATTACTGTTATGATTGTTATTATGATTACTGTTATGATTGTTATTATTATTACTGTTATGATTGTTATTATGATTACTGTTATGATTGTTATTATGATTACTGTTATGATTGTTATTATGATTACTGTTATGATTGTTATTATTATTACTGTTATGATTATTGTAAATGTTATAACTGTACACCTCCCATGTTTGTTGTTTTTGGTTCTTCTATAGAAACTGCTGTCTTTCCACTTCTCTCTGACTCTGTCTCTCGAGTTCTTTCTATCTTTGTCTCCTGTGTCTATTTGTCCCTTCTTCTCGTCTTTCACTACTGTTTATTTTATAGTCATGTTGATATAGCTAACTATTTCTTTATAGGGGAAAAGATACAAAGCACGACAAAATAAAAAAATACTTCAGAAATAACACAGGAGACGAGTCTGTTCCTCTTTAATTAGAAATGTTCTGAAACACGGTGAGAGGAGAAGAGACACAGCAAATGACAACATCAATAGAGAATAGAGAGCTAAAGGTAGGAAGATGAAAACCCAGGAAGGAAGGAAGGAAGGAAGGAAGGAAGGAAGGAAGGAAGGAAGGAAGGAAGGAAGGAAGGAAGGAAGGAAGGAAGGAAGGAAGGAAGGAAGGAAGGAAGGAAGGAAGGAAGGAAGGAAGGAAGGAAGGAGAGAGAGAGAAAGGCTAGAAAGAGCTAGAACAGACGAGGGGTTGAAAGAGAATAAAAAACATACGTAAGGATCCATGACTGCTAATGAATCATGGAGAGAGAGAGAGAGAGGGAGAGAGAGAGAGAGAGAGAGAGAAATAGAGAGGGAGAGAGAGAGAAATAGAGAGGGAGAGAGAGAGAAATAGAGAGGGAGAGAGAGAGGGAGAGAGAGAAATAGAGAGAGGGAGAGAGAGAAATAGAGGGAGAGAGAGAGAGATAAAGAAAGGAACAGAGGGAGGCAAAAGGACAGTCAAGTCAGATACACAGAAAAATATGACGCTCCCACTATTTCCATGCAATCAATACCCGATTCCGTCAAGAAGCACTCAACTTGTCCATCTGCGTGTGCGGCTGGATACAAAAGCTGCTGGAGGTCGCTGCGTGATGGATCGATGTGTTTGTCTTCTATCGACGATGAGGCTCCGCAGCAGGCTGTCATAAAGACAGATTGTCAAACGGCAATCAAAGTAATGGACTCACCAGGACATGAGCTATACTAGCCTATACCAGCTGACGTGAACCAACACAGTAGGCAGTAGGACAATGGAGACACCATGTCCAGAACACATCCCCAGGTTAGCTGGAATAATGACACTGAAACCTGATTTAGAAAATGGTGGGTGACACATCTCTGGAAGTAGTCATCAGAGCCTGACTTCATCCAGCAGTGCTCTAATACTAGAATGGCTTGTTCTATAACGGATAGTGTTCTAGAAGGATTAAACACTACCACGAGGACGTCTCAGTCCGTCTAAATCAATCATCAGAGAAGATGATACCCTGTCACATAACCCTCCCTGAGGTGACGCGTAAAACATGAACATTTAGCTGATTCATGTACTGTAACGCGTTTATATCAGTAGTTCTTCTGTTTTATGTGTCATGGACTGTTATGACAGGCACATCTCTTTCCTATGATAGCCTACCGTCATAAGCATTCTATACCATTGGTACATTACAGCCCCAATACCAGATAAACACCAGCACTGTGAAATAGGAAGTGCCAGTAGTAGCACTGGCCCCAGTTAGCCTCGGTTAATGGTAGTAAGGTGACCGAAGTGGCCTCTATTCTCTGGTAATGACCTTTGTGGTGCATCGGGCCGTGCTGTGCCGTTGTGGGCCCAGCCATTGATTGGAGTGGTTGAGCGTGTCGGTCGGTGGGCAGCGGTTAGAGAAGCACAGCCTAATCAGGAAGGACTGTGCTCTCAGGCAGACGGAACGTTTGAATGGACACCCAAGCCAGAACGGCTCTCTATCAATAATGTATTCCAGGCAGAGAGAGATGTTGTTTTTGTGAAGATCTGAAGGTGGGGTTTGAGGAGAAACTGGTAGACCGAGAGAGAGAGAAAAATAGAGATGGCGGATTGATGTATGATGATGTACAGGTACCTGTCAAAATTAGGGAAACACCAACATAAAGTGTCTTAATAGGGAGTTGGACCACCACGAGCCAGAACAGCTTCAATGCACCTTGGAATATATTCTACAGGTGTCTGGAACTCTATTGGAGGGACGCGACACCATTATTCCATGAGAAACCTGATTTGATTTGATTTGAAATTCCATAATTTGGTGTTTTGTTGATGGTGGTGTCTCAGGAGTCGCTCCAGAATTGTAAATGAGAACTTGTTCTCAACTTGCCTACCTGGTTAAATAAAGGTTAAATAAAAATAAATAAAAATTGGGTTGAGATCTGGTGACAGACACACACACACCCTTTAAACCCCCTATGCTCCTTTGAGACCCCTGTTTCAAAGTCTCTGAGATCTCTTCTTCTAGCCATGGTAGCTAAAATAATGGTAAACTGGGCATTTTTATACATGACCCTAAGCATAATGGGACGTTAATGCTTAATTAACTCAGAAACCACACTAGTGTGGAAGCACCTACTTTCAATTATACTTTGTATCTCTCATTTACTCAAGTGTTTCCTTTATTTTGGAAGTTATCTGTATGTAGAGAAGAGAGAGAAAAACAGAGTGTGTGTGCATGTGCTAGAGAGAGATGAACATAGAGAGAGATGCACATAAACAGAGAGATGAACAAAGAGAGAGATTAACATAAGCAGAGGGAGATGAACATGAAGAGAGAGAGATGAACATAAAGAGAGAGAGATGAACATAAAGAGAGAGATGAACAAAGAGAGAGAGTGATGAACATAAAGAGAGAGATGAACATAAAGAGAGAGGGAGAGCGAGATGAACATAGAGAGAGATTAACATAAACGGAGAGAGATGAACGTAAACAGAGAGAGATGAACATAAAGAGAGAGAGATGAACATAAAGAGGGAGAGAATTAGAGAGAGGGACAAGAGGGAAAGGGAGAGAGACAGACCCACTTAATAAGACCAGAGAGAGAGAGAGAGATATATGTATATACAGCGGGGAGAACAAGTATTTGAGACACTGCCGATTTTGCAGGTTTTCCTACTTACAAAGCATGTAGAGGTCTGTAATTTTTTATCATAGGTACACTTCAACTGTGAGAGACGGTATCTAAAACAAAAATCCAGAAAATCACATTGTATGATTTTTAAGTAATTAATTTGCATTTTATTGCATGACATAAGTATTTGATCAACTACAAACCAGTAAGAATTCCGGCTCTCACAGACCTGTTTTTCTTTAAGAATCCCTCCCGTTCTCCACTCATTACCTGTTTGAACTCGTTACCTGTATAAAAGACTCCTGTCCACACACTCAATAAAACAGACTCCAACCTGATGCTGCCACCAGCTGCCATGATGCTGCCACCCCCGTGTTTCACGGTTGGGATGGTGTTCTTCGGCTTGCAAGCCTCCCCCTTTTTCCTCCAAACATAACAAGGGTCATTATGGCCAAACAGTTTTATTTTTGGTTTCATCAGACCAGAGTACAAAAATATGCAAAAAATATCCTCTGTGTGCAACATAAAACACCAAATAAGGCATGCAGAGCAGAATTAGGCCGATACCCTCTAATTATTAAAATCCAGAAAAGAGCCATTCAATTCTACAACCACCTAATAGGAAGCGATTCCCAAAACTTCCATAACAAATCCTTCACCAACAGAGAAATTCATCTGGAGAAGAGCTCCCTAAGCAAGCTTGTCCTGGGGCTCTGTTCACACACAGACCCCACAGACCCCCAGGACAGCAACACAATTTAACCCAACCAAATCATAACAAAACAAAAAGATAATTACTTGACACATTGAAAAGAATTGGCCAAAAAAACAGAGCAAACTAGAATGCTATTTGGCCCTAAACAGAGAGTACACAGTGGTAGAATACCTGACCACTGTGACTGACCCAAAATTAAGGAAGTCTTTGACTATGTACAGACTCAGTGAACATAGCCTTGCTATTGAGAAAGGCTGCAGGCAGACCTGGCTCTCAAGAGAAGACAGGCTATCTGCACACTGCCCGCAAAATGAGGTGAAAACTGAGCTACACTTCCTAACCTCCTGCCAAATGTATGACCATATTAGAGACACATATTTCCCTCAGATTACACAGACCCACAAAGAAATCGAAAACAAATCCAATTTTGATAAACTCCCATATCTATTGGGTGAAATACTACAGTGTGTGATCACAGCAACAAGATGTGTGACCTGTTGCCACAAGAAAAGGGCAACCAGTGAAGAACAAACACCATTGTAAATGCAACCTATATTTACACTGCCGTTCAAAAGTTTGGGATCGCTTAGAAAGAAAAGCACATTTTGTGTCCATTAAAATAACATCAAATTGATCAGAAATACAGTGTAGACATTGTTCATGTTGTAAATGACTGTTGTAGCTGGAAACGGCAGATTGTTGTTATGGAATATCTACATAGGCGTATAGAGGTCCATTATCAGCAACCATCACTCCTGTGTTCCAATGGCACGTTGCAAAAGGGTTTTCTAATGATCAATTAGCCTTTTAAAGTAATAAACTTGGATTAGCTAACACAATGTGCCATTGGAACACAGGAGTGATAGTTGCTGGTAATGGGCCTCTGAAAGCCAATGTAGATATTCCATTAAAAATCTGCCATTTCCAGCTACAATAGTCATTTACAACATTAACAATGTCTACACTGTATTTCTGATCAACTTGATGTTATTTTAATGGACAAAAAAGAAAAATAAGGACATTTCTAAGTGACCCCAAACTTTTGAACATGTTTATGTTTATTTATTTTCCCTTTTGTACTTGAACTATCTGCACATTATTACAACACTATATATAGACATAATATGACATATGAAATGTATGAATTCTTTTGGAACTTTTGTGAGTCTAATGTTTACTGTTATTTTGTATTGTTTATTTCACTTTTGTTTATTATCTATTTCACTTGCCAGTAAACCCCCAAATTGAACATTGAATTGAGAGAGAGAGAGAGAAAGAGAGAGAGAGAGAGTGCATGTAGATAAGTGCATCATTTTTCACACCAACATAACCAGAAGATGAACAATCCAATTAGTTAGAGCAAGGCCTTTTATTTAAGGAGAGTGTTAGATTTACACAGTTAATCAAAACAGCCATGAAAAACGTTTCTCTGCTATAATTATGAGGGCGTCACCGGACCAACCATGCTGTTATTACTGTGTGCTTAATTAAACATGATCAAAGCCAGATCTATACCATCCGCAGCAGCAGCAGAAGGCATGTTACAATGCAGACATATCCTGATCTAGTCCCAGGCTTAGTTCTGGATCAGTGTGAGATTAGAAGTCAACTGCGTGATATTTACTTTCTCAGTAGCTAGGAGTGAAAGTCCTCATTAAAACAACATGCGCATTTTACCACCAGAGAAGTGTTTCCAACAAATGTTCTCGTTGCTGATAAAAAAACTGTGCACGATGATGTAATACACATAAAAATAACGTTTGCAGTTAAATTCCCATGTACTGAATAAAAAATAGAATATAATTGTCAACTCTACTGATGGTTTAGTCACAAAAAAATGTTTGCGTTATATAGCAAATATGCCCACTCTGGTTTGGCATTTGCGCTCAAGACAACAGCTGACAGATACAGTGTGGTTGATGAGATTATTCTGGATAAAAGAGCAAGATCATTTACATTTGTTAAATGGCAGAGGGAGACCCTCGATATTTATTGTAAAGGAGCATGACGTTCATCATTCGCATTTTCACCACCCTGTAAAGTTGATCATCATTTACTAAATCTGTAGCCTAATAAACTACATGGTTTCCCGAGTCGTAGTGGAAGGACCACACACCATGTCATCGTGTGACTCCAAGTTTACTTTCGGTATGATGGTTATTATATGCATATTTACGCGTAAAGGCGTTTCCTCGCTATTTCTCACATTATGAATTATACCGACACAAAAAGATCCCAGCTTGTCTAGCGTATTTTGTTTGGCTGACATTTGGAACGTCTACTGACAAATTAGATGTTTCCATCAGGCCTGTCTTGACCTTTTTTATCTGGAATGTACTTTCCACAGCATAAAAAGGTTGGATGTAAGCCTGGTTAGTGACCTTATTTGATATGGGACTCAATAATTAAACAGCACAGTGTGTGAAAAACGAATTAACGTCTAGTATGTGCTACTGACAGGTTGATGAATATATATGGGGAAACATACACAAAGAAGCTCCTTGTGAATCACACAATGATACATGGCGCTGTTTACACACAATGATTGGAACTTATGTTTGTGGACAAACCTCCAGGGAAATTGGATGTTCAGCAATTTCGATGTATTACCATATTAGACATGTGTGTAAACAGAGCCTAAGAGATTGAATTAGAACATATGAGATGAGAATGCTGGTGTTGTAACAACGGGTTAACACACACACCTTCCCTGTTTTCCCGTTCCATGTTACACACACACATCTGGGCACAGCCTCCCTTTGAGTGAACAGGATGCCGCCTGCACAGCTGAACACAGGGCTCCGCCCACCGTCTTACCCCCTGTGGGGGCCAGGTGGGGCAGAGGTAGGGGTACCTGTTCGGCCCCCACCCGTTGTGTGGGAATGGTGAAGAGGAGAGGAGGCACCAGACCGTAGAGCTGCGACAGGAGCGAGACCAGCGGGAAAGCCCAGGTCGGGGGCAGTGTGCCTGGGGAGAAAAGCAGGAGGGAGTGGGTGATATGAAGGGGCAGACACAGGAGGACAAGGAGGCAGAGGGAGAGGCCTAGGGAGCGGGCACGGGGAGAGCGGCGTTTTTGGGGGCCAGAGCCCGGACCATCAGGGTCCTGTCTGGGCATCACACAGACCAGATCTAGGTAAATGGCCAGCAGGCCCATTAGGGGGAGCAGGAAGACAGTCACCCCATAGACACAGACCAGGAACTGGGGGCTGAGAACAGTGTCGGGGGCACACACCCCCCAATGGCTCCCATGGATCTCTGCATAGGTGAAGTTATGGAGATCCTCCACGTAGAACTTGGACAGGAAGCCGCCGTAAGGGAGGTACTTCCCGATCACAGAGCGGTCCTGGTTGTACTTGGGAGGCATCGGACGGGGAGGAGGGGAGGTCCAGTTGCCTGGGGGGATGCCGTCCAGCCCAAGCCCATCCAGCCATCCCTCTTCCCCTCCCCAGGTGTCCAGGACGTTCCAGCCGATGAACTGGGCAAAGGAGGAGAGGACAGAGGCCACCCAGCACAGCAGGACCACACACAGGGCCCGCCGACGTGTCACCAGCAAACTGTACCTGAAACAGAGAGAGAACCCAGTGGGTCAAATGAAGCCAGCATGAACTGATGTTCTAGAGCAGGGGTCTTCAACCTTGTTTACCCAGGGACCCCCGCCGAGGCAAACTGCCAACCCAGGGAGCCCCATCATATGTTAACCAAAAATGTATTTTTCACGTCTTGTCTTATCATCAGGTGAATGATAATGGCGAGGAGAAGTAACATGAACCAACATTTTAAAATGAATAGATTTGGTAGACAGATTTGAATTATTTTGACCTCCCCACATTATAATTGGAAGTATAAACACTAACATAGCCTATTGGCTAGACAAAGGTAACCCCAAACACATTTTTGCTAAAA
This sequence comes from Oncorhynchus nerka, assembly GCF_034236695.1. Taxonomy (NCBI): domain Eukaryota; kingdom Metazoa; phylum Chordata; class Actinopteri; order Salmoniformes; family Salmonidae; genus Oncorhynchus; species Oncorhynchus nerka. The sequence continues at coordinate 29,694,319 of NC_088409.1, read as the reverse complement.
GTAGCTGTTTAGCTGGTTAAAAAAAAGGTAAAACATGTGTCGTCCAAAATGTTTGTCCAAGTCAAGAAAGCAGCAACCAATGGCACTTTCAGTGACCCGGACGTTCCAACGCCAATGTCAGATACTCCAGTCAGCAGAGATGGGCAGTATTTCAATTACTTCTGACTCCTCTGTCATTTGTTTTACCCTGGGCTGAACTACAGTCCAATGTATTTTGTAACATTATACTTTCGACAGCTGTAATTAGTATTTTAAAAATACAAAATACATTTTCTATACTATTTTCTATAGCGGTTTCCCCTGCATTGGTATCAAAAGTCTGATGGCACTATGGTGTGATAAGAGCATCTGCTTAATGAACTAAATATAAATGTATATGTAAAAATGAACAATTGCAAAGCATGTTGAGTAGTATTCTCCACTTCAAAACAAGGCCAATAATAATACCCAGTGTGCTTTGCTGTTCATTTTGGTAAATGTTCACATATACAGTACATTTCCATTTTGGTCATTTAGCAGACACTCTTATCTAGAGTAACTTGCAGTCAGTGCATTCAACTAAGGTATATAAACAACAACATATCACAGTCATAACAAGTCAAACTTTCTGTAACTGTTACAAATGTATTTCTGTATTTCAAAATATGAATTTGTATTAAATACATTTCAAACGTATTTGGTGGTTTACTTTGATACATTGATCTTTATGGTATCATCAGGTGTGACGGTAAGACCCAGATGCAGACAACGTCAAATGAATAATGGTTTAATAATCCAACAGGGGCAATAGACAGGTCAAGGCAGGCAGGGGTCAGTAAACCAGAGGTGGGGCAACGGTACCAGACGGCAGGCATGCTCAGGGTCAGGGACAGGCAGGTGCGCTCAGAGTCAGGACAGGCAAGGGTCAAAACCAGGAGGGCGAGGAAAAGAGAGACTGGGAAAAGCAGCAGCTGAGACACAAAAATACTGGTTGAAATTGACAAACAAGACGAACTGGCAATAAACAGAGAACACAGGTATAAATACACAGGGGATAAGGGGGAAGATGGGCAACACCTGGAGGGGGTGGAGACAATCACAAGGACAGGTGAAACAGATCAGGGTGTGACAGGTATTTTGTAATTGTATTGTGTAATCAGTCATTTTTCCCCATCCCTCCCAATGAGTGTAATGAGCTCCAATGAGTGTAATGAGCTCCAATGAGTGTAATGAGCTCCAATGAGTGTAATGAGTTCATTGAGTGTAATTTGCTCAATATAAGGAGTTGAGAAATAAAATAATCATAATTTGAAAGAAGATTTTCTCACATTTTCTACTGTATGTAATAATACAATTGTTTATTCTGTTGTTTCTAGCATTATTCATAAAAAATATATATTTGTTTCACTTTTTGGTTTGTTTTTCATTTTATATTTTTGTCAGAACTCCGGTTGAATACCCCTGGTCTAGAGTTTAGCTTTGGTACTTTTTACCCCCCTCTCTCGGACTCACCTGCTCCCCATGCGGTGCTTCAGGTGGGAGTTGAGGGTCATGAGCAGCAGCAGGCAGACAGTGAACTGCCTGACCAGCAGAGGACAGCACACCAGGGTGATGCAGGTGTACAGGCACTGGGGACTCCTCAGGTTCAGCAGCACAGAGACAGGAACCCCCACCGCACCCCCCACTGCCCCCACCCAGCCCAGACACAACTTCAGGCAGGCAGAAACACTCCCGCTCCGGGTATGACCACCTCCACCCTGGCCTCCTCCATCCTCCTCCATTCCACCACCACCCATAGACATCCTCACACTCACCACGATCACCGACACAGATACCACACACTGACTCACCGAGTTCAGCCACATGTGCTCCATGGCTGAACCTAAGAGGGGGACAGAGACAAACAGGTGGAGGAGGTGGCAGAGGAAAGAGAGAGGATGACAAGAGTGAAACTGGTTGAGGTGTCAAACCTAGAGTAACTCTAAGAGATCATTCAAAGTTCCTTCTGCACTTGTCCCAATAGTGGATGTCTTATCATGGCTCCCTTGCTAATTATTACCATTGAACAATTGGCTTTGTCATCCCCTCCTCTCCCCTGAAACTGGCTTCCAGGTGAGGTTGATAATTATTATTTATATTTTTGTACCTTTATTTAACTCGGCAAGGCGGTTAAGAACAAATTCTTATTTACAATGACGGCCTACCAAAAGGCAATAGGCCTCCTGCGGGGATGGGGGCTGGGATTCAAATATAAAATAATACCACTGTTGTAGAGGGTGCATTATTATTATTATTATTATTATTATTATTATTATTTGACCCTGCTGGTCATCTATGAACATTTGAACATCTTGGCCATGTTCTGTTATAATCTCCACCCAGTACAGCCAGAAGAGGACTGGCCACCCCTCAGAGCCTGGTTCCTCTCTAGGGTTCTTCCTAGGTTCCTGCCTTTCTAGGGAGTTTTTCCTAGCCACTGTGCTTCTACATCTGAATTGCTTTCTGTTTGGGGTTTTAGGCTGGGTTTCTGTATAGCACTTTGTGACATCGGCTGATGTTTATTTATTTATTTATTTCACAAGGTAGGCAAGTTGAGAGCAAGTTGAGAACAAGTTCTCATTTACAATTGCAACCTGGCCAAGATAAAGCAAAGCTGTTTGGCACATACAACAACACTGAGTTACACATGGAGTAAAACAAACATACAGTCAATAATACAGTAGAAAAGTAAGTCTATATACAATGTGAGCAAATGAGGTGAGATAAGGGAGTAAAACGCAAATAAAAGGCCATGGTGGCGAAGTAAATACAATATAGCAAGTAAAACACTGGAATGGTAGATTTGCAGTGGAATAATGTGCAAAGTAGAGAAAAATAATGGGGTGCAAAGGAACAAAATAAATAAATACAGTAGGGGAAGAGGTAGTTGTTTGGGCTAAATTATAGATGGGCTATGTACAGGTGCAGTAATCTGTGAGCTGCTCTGACAGCTGGTGCTTAAAGCTAGTGAGGGAGATAAGTGTTTCCAGTTTCAGAGATTTTTGTAGTTCGTTCCAGTCATTGGCAGCAGAGAACTGGAAGGAGAGGCAGCCAAAGGAGGAATTGGTTTTGGGGGTGACCAGAGAGATATACCTGCTGGAGCGCGTGCTACAGGTGGGTGCTGCTATGGTGACCAGCGAGCTGAGATCAGGGGGGACTTTACCTAGCAGGGTCTTGTAGATGACCTGGAGCCAGTGGGTTTGGCGACGAGTATGAAGCGAGGGCCAGCCAACGAGAGAGTACAGGTCGCAGTGGTGGGTAGTATATGGGGCTTTCATGACAAAACGGATGGCACTGTGATAGACTGCATCCAATTTATTGAGTAGGGTATTGGAGGCTATTTTGTAGATGACATCGCCGAAGTTGAGGATCGGTAGGATGGTCAGTTTTACGAGGGTATGTTTGGCAGCATGAGTGAAGGATGATTTGTTGCGAAATAGGAAGCCGATTCTAGATTTAACTTTGGATTGGAGATGTTTGATGTGAGTCTGGAAGGAGAGTTTACAGTCCGGAACCGTCCAGAGTAGTGATGCTGGACGGGCGGGCAGGTGCAGGCAGTGATCGATTGAAAAGCATGCATTTAGTTTTACTTGTATTTAAGAGCAGTTGGAGGCCACGAAAGGAGAGCTGTATGGCATTGAAGCTCGTCTGGAGGGTTGTTAACACAGTGTCCAAAGAAGGGCCAGAAGTATACAGAATGGTGTCGTCTGCGTAGAGGTGGATCAGAGACACACCAGCAGCAAAAGCGACATCATTGATGTATACAGAGAAGAGAGTCGGCCCAAGAATTGAACCCTGTGGCATCCCCATAGAGACTGCCAGAGGCCCAGACAACAGGCCCACCGATTTGACACACTGAACTCTATCAGAGAAGTAGTTGGTGAACCAGGCGAGGCAATCATTTGAGAAACCAAGGTTATGGAGTCTGCCGATGAGGATGTGGTGATTGACAGAGTCGAAAGCCTTGGCCAGGTCGATGAATACGGCTGCACAGTAATGTCTCTTATCGATGGCCTTAGAAAGACAGGGTAGACCTTAGAAAGACAGGGTAGGATAAATATAGGTCTGTAGCAGTTTGGGTCTAGAGTGTCACCCCCTTTGAAGAGGGGGATAACCGCGGCAGCTTTCCAATCTTTTGGAATCTCAGACGACACGAAAGAGAGGTTGAACAGGCTAGTAATAGGGGTTGCAACAATTTCGGCAGATAGTTTTAGAAAGAAAGGGTCCAGATTTTCTAGCCCGGTTGATTTGTAGTTGTCCAGATTTTGCAGTTCTGTCAGAACATCAGCTGACTGGATTTGGGAGAAGGAGAAATGGGGAAGGCTTGGGCGAGTTGCTGTGTGGGGTGAAGTGCTGTTGACCAGGGTAGGGGTAGCTAGGTGGAAAACATGGCCAGCCGTAGAAAAATGCTTATTGAAATGCTCAATTATAGTGGATTTATCGATGGTGACAGAGTTTCCTATCCTCAGTGCAGTGGACAGCTGGGAGGAGGTGTTCTTATTCTCCATGGACTTTACAGTGTCCCAGGACTTTTTTGAGTTTGTGTTGCAGGAAGCAAATTTCTGTTTGAAAAAGCTAGCCTTGGTTTTTCTAACTGCTTGTGTATATTGGTTTCTAACTTCCCTGAAAAGTTGCATATCACGGGGGCTGTTCGATGCTAATGCAGAACGCCATAGGATGTTTTTGTGTTGGTTAATGGTAGTCAGGTATGGAGAGAACCAAGGGCTATATCTGTTCCTGGTTCAAAATTTCTTGAATGGGGCATGCTTATTTAAGATGGTGAGGAAGGCTTTTTTTTAATAACCAGGCATCCTCTGCTGACGGGATGAGGTCAATATCCTTCCAGGATACCTGGGCCAGGTCAATTAGAAAGGCCTGCTCGCTGAAGTGTTTCAGGGAGCGTTTGACAGTGATGAGTGGAGGTCGTTTGACCGCTGACCCATTACAGATGCAGGCAATGAGGCAGTGATCGCTGAGATCTTGGTTGAAAACAGCAGAGGTGTATTTAGAGGGCAAGTTGGTTAGGATGATATCTATGAGGGTGCCCGTATTTACGGCTTTGGGGTGGTACCTGGTAGGTTCATTGATCATTTGTGTGAGATTGAGGGCATCAAGCTTAGATTGTAGGATGGCTGGGGTGTTAAGCATGTCCCAGTTTAGGTCACCTAGCAGCAAGAGCTCTGAAGATAGATGGGGGGCAATCAGTTCACATATGGTGTTTAGAGCACAGCTGGGGGGAGAGGGTGGTCTATAGCAGGCAGCAATGGTGAGAGACTTGTTTTTAGAGAGGTGGATTTTTAAAAGTAGAAGTTCAAATTGTTTGGGTACAGACTTGGATAGTAGGACAGAACTCTGCAGGCTATCTCTGCAGTAGATTGCAACACCGACCCCTTTGGTCATTCTATCTTGTCTGGAAATGTTGTAGTTAGGGATGGAGATTTCTGAGTTTTTGATGGTCTTCCTAAGCCAGGATTCAGACACAGCTAGGACATCCAGGTTGGCAGAGTATGCTAAAGCAGTGAATAAAACAAACTTAGGGAGGGGGCTTCTAATGTTAACATGCATGAAATCAAGGCTTTTACGGTTACAGAAGTCATCAAAAGAGAGTGCCTGGGGAATAGGAGTGGAGCTAGGCACTGCAGGGCCTGGATTCACCTCTACATCGCCAGAGGAACAGAGGAGGAGTAGGATAAGGGTACGGCTAAAAGCTATGAGAATTTGTCGTCTAGGACGTCTGGAACAGAAAGTAATAGGAGCAGGTTTCTGGGGGCGATAAAATAGCTTCAAGGTATAATGTACAGACAAAGGTATGGTAGGATGTGAATACAGTGGAGGTAAACCTAGGCATTGAGTGATGATGAGAGAGATATTGTCTCTAGAAACATCATTGAAACCAGGTGATGTCATTGTATGTGTGGGTGGTGGAACTGAAAGGTTGGATAAGGTATAATGAGCAGGGCTAAAGGCTCTACAGTGAAATAAGCCAATAAATACTAACCAGAACAGCAATGGACAAGGCATATTGACATTAAGGAGAGGCATGCTTAGCCAAGTGATCATAAGGGTCCAGTGAGTAGTGAGGTTGGTTGGAGTCAGCTAGCCGGGCAATGGGTAGCAAGCTGGCAGAGGATGGAGGTCTGTTTTTAGCTACCTCGTGCATTTCCGTCGGTAGGTTAGTGGGGTTCCGTCTGGTAGAGGGGACCAATCCAATTGGCAAAATAGATATAGTTATAGTGACCCAAGGAAATTGTCCGATGAACCTATTCAGATAGCAGCCGATAAGACAGCTAACGATTAGAGGGCCGCAGATGGGCGTTCAGGTAACGTTGCGACGGAGGGGCCAGTTGGATAACTCCCTCGGGCAGATAACGTCGGTATTCCAGTTGTGGAGGCCGGATAGGTGATTGTAGCCCAGGAGTGGCTGATGGAACTCTTCAGCTGCCTAGCTCCGGAATAATTGATGTTTGCTCCGGGACCGACGTAAGCCAACAGTCACTTGGATAGCAGCTAGCTAGCTGCAAGATCTAGGTATAAATGTCCGGGGATATGGAGAGAAAATAGGTCCGGTATGCTCTGGTCTGAGTCGCGTTGTACAAAACTGGCGATAGCTTTCCGAGCTAAAGGATAGCTGATGACCACCAACCGTGGTTAGCTGAATACTAACGTTAGCCAGTGAATTGGCTAGCTTCTGGCTAGCTTCTGTTGTGGATTTCAGATTTGAGGTGAATAAATGTTAATGTTAAAAGGGCTTTATAAATAAATGTGATTGAGAGTGATTGAGCATGGCAGCAACACATGACCACACAGCATAGTAGCAACACAACACAACAACATGGTAGCAAAACAACAATGCAGCAGCACAACATGGTAGCAGCATAAAATATGGTATAAACATTATTGGGCACATGAGGAAGCATTCTCAGTCAATTTACCTGGGACATAAAAAAAGAAGAAAAAGACAATGGCAATAGTTTGAGAAGAAAGGGGGTAAGAATGGAGAGAGTGAGTGGGAGGTCTAAAAGAGAAAGATTGATTGAGAAAAGAGAGTGGTGGGAGGACAGAGTAAAGGAAAAATAAATGAAAAGGGAGACGCAGAGGCAGGAAGTTGAGGGGGAGAGATGGTTAAATATTTGTTCTAGGTATTAGAGACCTGTACTGGTACCTGGAGAGTGAAAAGGTCAGCGTAGACTGGACCTGACAGAGCACTCACACTGAGGATGTGAGCACCATGCAAACACAGTGTAGAGAGGGTAGGCTCTGTGAAACAGACCGAACATCGCACACTGCAGCAGACAGACAGAGCAGGAGACATTGGTGTGAACTTGCTCGAGTGTGATTGACAGGTAATTTCAGAACATTTTCAAACAATGGTCTCAAATAAAGCAAAGCGTCTGGATGTTGAAATAGCAGATTTAGCTCTGTAATATGCCACCTGTCTCCTCAGAATAATGACTTTGACCTTTTCAGGACATCCAGACGACAAGTTGTCCGTTTTCATAATAATTATGACTGACTGGAATAATTGTTTTATACAGCTGCATAATCAGTTGATACAGTTGTCTCCCGACCTGCTCCTTGAAGGGCCTTAAAATAATTATTGGAGTTCATTCCATCTTATGTGGTTGTCTTCAGTTTGAATCTGTGACTGGTCGCTTTCAATGTGATTAATTTACTTTTGCTAATCAATTAAGCATTGAGAGACAACACAAGCATACAGACTCACAGCCACACTACACAGGCAGAGCTTTAGATTTAGATAGTAGGAATCTCAATGGATGACAGAAAATATGAAAGAGAATATAATGGAAGGAGAATGGATAGAGAACAGAAGGTGATTTTGTGGACCCCAGGAAGAGAAGCTGCAGCTCTATCGCAACAGCTAATGGGGATCCTAATAAAATACCAAATACCAAAATAGAGCTGTCTAGAACAGTAGAATAAATGAGAAAAGACCAAATTACCTGATATGTTGTGGATGTATAGCTCTGGATAAGAGCGTCTGCTAAATGACTAAAATGTAAATGTAAAATGTAAATATAAGTCTATGACAGTTCTAATCTGTCCTCTGTAAACTTTCCCTCACTCTTTACCTCCCTATCTCTTCCTCTCACTTTATTCTTCTGCGCTGACTGACAGAATAAACTCACATTCATAAACCGTCATTACCCTCTCTGCCCACCTATCTCCTGGTCGTGTCTATACAAACATATCAATTGTGTCAATGTTGAAGCAGTGCTAACCTTTCCACCTGAGCTGTGCAAAGGTCACCACAAGCATTGTAAATAAAAAAGACCAAGGTTATAGTTAACACATATACTCGCAGACACACACACTCAAGTCAATCGAACATGTACAAATGCACACACACACACACACACACACACACACACGAAAGGAAACACTCAAACGTGTGTAAACATAATGGCACAGATGGAAGAGATGATGAACAGAGAAAAACAACGGAGAGAAATCAGAGAGGGACAGAGAACGCAATCTCTTATCCACTGAAGGGTTTGGGCATTGTTCTGTGGCAGCATTACATTTACACGTGCCGTGTTTCAGGCAGCAGTACATTTACATGTGCCGTGTTTCAGGCAGCAGTACATTTACACATGCCGTGTTTCAGGCAGCAGTACATTTACACATGCCGTGTTTCAGGCATCAGTACATTTACACATGCCGTGTTTCAGGCAGCAGTACATTTACACGTGCCGTGTTTCAGGCAGCAGTTCATTTATTTTTCAACGGCTATTTCTAGGATAACAAAGAACAAATTAAGTGGCATTGTTTTTTTTTTCATGGATGAAATGTACCATGAGAAATAAAGAATGATTGTTGCATGCAGAATTCAAAGGAATTTGATCATGATCTCTGTCAGTAGGCTATTTGTAGAAATCTCTTAAGAATAAGAAATGGTTTTATATAGTATGTATAAACTGTAAAGTGTTGTGGTCCATTAGTTTACTCCAATTAGGGGAGGGATGGTAGGGTTAGGGGAAAATAATAAAGGAAAATGTATATATTTTTAAATATATGTATTTTATCTATATTATTTACCATAAGATAATATATGGTTGCAATGCATTTCACGGGATATGTCACAAGATTATTATAATAAAAACATAATTTTGAATTACATCCTGGTTATTGCATTCACTGTGCAGATTATAGTAACATTAGACATTAGTATCCTATTTGCTGCAATAAAAAAGTACTTTCATATACCACAAAAAAAACCTGCAAATTAATTCCTATTGCTGCTCCAGGGCACGTGCCACATAATTCAATGCTTTTGATTGTGATGTAGCCTTAACCTTGGGCACTGCAAACTGCTTTGAAATGCATCAGGTTTTACTCTGATTGGGCTAGAAATTTATCAACCGGGTGAGGAAAATACGGATGTACAGGGTGAGGTCATATCTCGCGAGAACAAACGAGATCCGCCCGTTTTAACACGGGCTGGAAACCCTGTCTTGCCCTCTTCCTCTCGCTGTCCACAAGCAAGGTAAAGGATGTCTGGTCTCCGGCCTTATTTCACCAACTGTATGACATTTTCGTGATAATTATTCTCCCATAACTGACCGCGTATACATTAAACAATCAATTAACAAATACCGGGTTTTCCGGAAAGTCTATAGAGTCCTGTAGATTATTTAGAATAAAATAAAATTGCATGCGGCACTCGCACGTAGCTTCCAGTGATGGCTGCCCCCATGCCTTTGCATTGGGCCTAAACATTTCGCGTTTAGTTTGTCCATTTTAGATAAGACAATTATGATATCTGCGCTAACGGTGTCTTCCTTTTGAATGTGTTACGCTCGTCGGCAGTTGGACTGTGATCCTTATACTGTCTGGTTTTCTGCCTCGAATTTCTGATGTGGTTACATGTGTCGGTTTATAGGTTCATTGCTAGCATTGTGGCTAACTCCAGTTACCATAATTTTATTTAACGGTGGCAGGTTTGTTGGTGAGATGGTTTTCCATGATATCAGTTTTTTGCTAAAATTGGACTTCAGATCATTCAGGACTTCGCACAATATGAAGAATGCATATTATCACGATGTGAATGTTTTCCATCGCCGCTGTTTGACAGGAAGATAAGTAGCCTATAGAATTAGCTAGCCAACTAACGGTAGTTGCCTGCTTAAGCAAGCTGTTCATCACCTATCTGGCTAGTTAACTAACTAGTTAGCTAGATAGTGTGGTTTGCAGAAAGGTTATCAATAGTAGTGTATAGACGTGTAGTCATCAGATTAACTGTTTTGAGTATTGGGGCAGTCGAGTCATCCTATCGTCTGCACATAACTATGTAACTAACCTTGGGTTACATGAGTAGCTAGGCTACATATTGAATGTGCTCAGGACCTCAAACAACCCAGGACATTCGTTGCAGTCTACATAGCATCATTCATACATTGTACCTCCTACTGAAGTTCTCTACCTCTCTGGCAGATGCCTGGTGTCACAGTGAAAGACGTCAACCAGCAGGAGTTTGTCCGTGCCCTGTCAGCTTTCCTGAAGAAGTGAGTTTTCCACTCAGTTCTGTAATATAAGTATATGTAGTTGCATAAACGTAGAGCCTTGTTCAATTTTTTGCTTTGTAGTGCATTGAGCTTTTGTGAATGACTAACAGACTTAGACTTGGAGACATTAAAACTCATTTTTCAACCACTCCACAAATTTCTTGTTACTAACTATAGTTTTGGCAAGTCGGTTAGGACATCTACTTTGTGCATGACACGTTTTTCCAAACGCCTGAAGGTACCACGTTCATCTGTACAAACAATAGTACGCAAGTATAAACACCATGGGACCATGCAGCCGTCATACTGCTCAGGAAGGAGACCTGTCTCCTAGAGATGGATGTACTTTGGTGTGAAAATTGCAAATCAATCCCAGAACAACAGCAAAGGACCGTGTGAAGATTCTGGAGGAAACAGCTACAAAAGTATCTATATCCACAGTAAAACAAGTCCTATATCGACATAACCTGAAAGGCCGCTCTACAAGGAAGCCACTGCTCCAAAACCACCCATAAAAAAGCCAGACTACGGTTTGCAACTGCACATGGAGACCAAGGTACTTTTTTGAGAAATGTCCTCTGGTCTGATGAAACAAAAAATAGAACTGTTTGGCCATAATGACCCTCGTTATGTTTGGAGGACAAAGGGAGACTCTTGCAGGCCGAAGAACACCATCCCAACCGTGAAGCACGGGGGTGGCAGCATCATGTTGTGGGGTGCTTTGCTGCAGGAGGGACTGGCACACTTCACAAAATAGATGGCATCATGAGGGAGGAAAATGATATGGATATATTGAAGCACCATCTCAAGACATCAGTCAGGAAGTTAACGTTTGGTCGCAAATGGGTCTTCCAATTGGACAATGACCCCAAGCATACTTCCAAAGTTGTGGCAAAATGGTTTAAGGACAACCGACAAGGCATTGGATTGACCATCACAAAGCCCTAACCTCAAATCCCATAGAACTTTTGTGGGAAGAACTGAAAAAGCATGTGCGAGCAAGGAGGCCTACAAACCTGACTCAGTTACATCAGCTGTCAGGAGGAATGGACCAAAATTCACCCAACTTATTGTGGGAAGCTTGTGGAAGGCTACATGAAACGTTTGTCCCAAGTTCATTCATTTAAAGGCAATGCTACCCAATACTAATTGAGTGTATGTAAACTTCTGACCCACTGGGAATGTGATGAAAGAAATAAAAGCTTAAATAAATCATTATATTCTAACATTTCACATTCTTAAAATAAAGTCGTGATCCTAACTGACCTAAGACAGGGAATTTTTACTAGGATTATGTCGGGAATTGTGAAACTGAGTTTAAATGTATTTGGCTAAGGTGTATGTAAACTTCCCACTTCAACTGTATGCTTTTCCTATTCCAGGTCAGGAAAGCTGAAGGTCCCAGATTGGGTGGACATTGTCAAGCTGGCAAAACACAAGGAGCTGGCCCCCAGCGATGAGAACTGGTTCTACACAAGAGCTGGTATGATTTTGATCATTGACATTCTTCCCTTCAGGACTACCTGTCTGCTCAGGCTGTTAGTCTAGTGTGGTAGAGCCAATCTGTTATTGGCATTGGTTTAGACCAAAATTGGCCACAAATGATTTGACTGTTAGTGCAGAAGTATGGAATAAGATTATTGACTCTGGCCATCAGTGGTGTTAACCTCTTTTCCCTCCCAGCTTCCACAGTGCGCCACCTGTACCTGCGTGGGGGTGCCGGTGTGGGCTCCATGACCAAGATCTATGGTGGTCGCCAGAGGAACGGTGTGTGCCCTGCCCACTTCAGTGTCGGTTCCAAAAACGTGGCCCGCAAGGTGCTGCAGGCCCTCGAGCTTCTCAAGATGGTGGAGAAGAACCCCAACGGGTGAGTAGAGCCATGCTGGTTAGAACATCCCTAGACACTGAGCCAAGGTTGCCGTTGTCATTGGTCCTTATGGTTAGGTTTAGGGAAGCAAGCAGATCCTACATCTCTACTGAGCACAGAGGGAAACACCGGATATGAACTGGTCCCAGAGCACCACTGGAACTGGTCCCAGAGCACCAACCACTGACTTGACGATTTTAAATTCTCGCTTCATGCAACGCTTAAGAGTGATTAAAAAAAATCTTCCCTTTGTTGAAAACATTTTGCCCACTGAACAAAACCGTATACAGACAAAGCATCTTACAAGTGCTCAATTTCATAAGTGTTGATTATATTATTTGCATGAAATCTGGATAAATATACTATTGTGATCTTACCAGGCTTGTTCAGATTTAATTGGTTTAGTAGTTTTGTAGCAATTTCTGCAAATGGTTGGGCACATTTTATCCTATGGCGGTTGTGTAGGGGTGTCATTGCCTTCTCTGGCATTACTGTGTCTGATGTTGTCAGTCGACCTGTGTAAGGGATGTTGATGTAGTCTGCTGTGTTACTGTACAGAATGGAGTTGATCCGTTAGTATGGAGGAGTCGGACCCCGGCCACCCTAGTCATAGACTGTTTTCTGTTACCGGAGCGCCAAGTCTAGGTCCTAAAGACTTCTTAACAGCTTCTACCCCCAAGCCAGTTAATCAAATGGCTACCCAGACTATTTGCATTGCCCCCCCCCCCCCTTTATGCTGCTGCTACTGTCTATGCATAGTCACTTTAATAACTCTACCCACATGTACATATTACTTCAATTACCTCGACTAACCGGTGCACCCGCACATTGACTCTGTACCGGTACCCCCTGTATATAACCTTGCTACTGTTATTTTACGGCTGTTCTAATTATTTATTTTTTACTTAACACTTATTTTTCTTAACTTCATTGTTGGTTAAGTGCTCGTAAACATTTCACATTAGTCTACCTATTGTCACATGCGCAGAATACAATCTTTGTTTAATTAGTTCTGTTGCTGACTGAACCTCTTCTCTCACAGTGGTCGCAGACTAACCGCCCAGGGAACCAGAGATCTGGACAGGATTGCTGGCCAGGTGAAGTCCTTCTCTTTCCTCCACCAGCAGGTTTTGGTTACCTACCTTCTGGGGAGTCCATGGGTTGTGCGGGCCTGTTCCAGACAAACGGCAAAACTAATAAGTTCAATCAGGACCGTGAGATAATTTGGTCAAATGTGGGTGGGGGGGGGGGGGGGGGGCTTATTTGTCCTTTCATACGTTCAAGTGGAACCTGTTTGGTGTTGTGTTTTTTGCATATTCCACTGAGACGCCCTCACTGTGGTCACGGCCAGGCATCAGCTGTTATTGGCTGATACCCTGGAGCAGATGGGGTTAAGTGCCTTAGTCTGCTTGGGGAAACGAAACTAGTAACCTTTCAGTTATTAGCCTAGCGGTTAGAGCGCTGGGCCATCTGCTGCTTTGCTTGGCTGGAATAAAGGCTTTATAGGCCCAAGGCTGACCGGGACCAGGGTACTGCCTCGTACCTCACCATATCAGGCCTGTGGGCCCTTATCTAAAAAGTCGATTCAAACATGTTTTGTTGCAGAAATACGTTTTTAATCACTGAAACATGTCACCCTGTACTTTGATGATAGAACATCCCACAGTGCATGTAACGAGCGCATTAGCACAGTGTTGCCCAAGCATTCAGCCTGCTGTCCTTGGTCTAGATTTATTTTCTGACTTTGCTCCTGAGCCTCACAGCCTGCATAATGAATGTCAGTCTTGTTTTAAATTTTTTTTTTTTTTTAAATACTGTGGTAAAAAGAAACAGCAGCTCAGCCACTGTTGGCAGCAATCTGTCTGCCTAAGAGGAACAACAGTGTGACAATCCAAGGGTAAACAAGCAGAGGGAATTTCATGCTGACTGAATCCACCGTATGGTGCAGCTTTTCCCTCTTGGTCCTTTGTAATGAGCTGAATTTAGATTCACTAACCTGGCCCTCCCTGGCTGCTCATCAATCGGCTGGCTTGGCTTCCACCTGTGGTGTTTTTGATGGTTTAGAAATAGTTTTTATCCCAAGGAGCAAGGTATGGCATGTGCTGTCGTGACATGATTGGCATTTCTGAGGGGTTCTAGTGAAGTCATTGTCCTCGAGCTGTTTTATTCCAGTGTGATGTGGGCCTCATTACTTTGTTAGATAGTAACCTCTGAACAAATCTGCAGCACTAAATGTCTTGTTTTGATTTGCTTCCCCAGGTCGCAGCTGCGAAGTTGCCCCCCAAGGCTGCCCCCACAGTTTAATAAATATTTTTTGGAGAAGGTGTATTCTTGTCTGTTCTTTTTTCAAACCTGAGCAGGTTGGGATTTATCAACAATAGATGGAAACTTTGCTTTCATGGGTTTATGGTTTTGCATACCGATGTTAGCCATGTAACCTCTGGTCTTGATGTCATTGGGGGACTAGATTGAAGTGTAGGTGTTTTGGGGATGGTGGTCTGTTTAGTCTGCACAATGGTTTTTTGTTGAATTCCAATAAACTTCCAAAATATTACTCATATTGAGTTTAGTTAAATTCTTACCCTGTCATACCAGTACCCCAAACTACTTGTCAGAGTCTTAGCTATGCATAGCTTCAAAATGTTAAACCATCATATTGAACTTTGGGCTGCTAGTTGTCTTGACATCGGCCATACGTGTATGAGAATATGGCTTGATGCGACAGTGCCATCTAGAGGAGACTGAACTCGACTACAGCTCACCCAGCAGAAATGTCTCACACTTAGGGGGTTCAGTGCAGTCTTTGTTACCTGTCAAGTTAAATGTGATTTGCATGTCCTCCAACTCTATCAGAGGAAGAGGTAATGTGGGCTGTTTCGAGCTCCAAAATCTGTTGCTATGGGTGTATTTTGGACCTAAACTTGTCGCCTGTTTTTCTGCCGTTAAGGCGGCGACATGAGCATCTCTTTATACCGAGCTGTGACTACTGCTTCCAACAAAGACATTTTGTTTGTTCACTCTGATCACGTAAAAAGAAAAAAATGTTAGATGCCTTAATACGAAAGTTTCTTAAAGTTTACTGAACCAATATAAATGCCAGATGTAAGATATTTTTTGAGGGTGTGCAATTGGCATGCTGACTGCAGTAATGTGAACCAGAGCTGTTGCCAGATAATTTAATGTTAATTTCTCTACCATAAGCCACTTCCAATGTCATTTTATAGAATTAGGTAGTATGTCCAACCGGCCTCACAGCTGCAGAGCACATGTAACCACGCCATCCTAGGACTTCCACATCCAGTTTCTTCACCTGCTGGATTGTCTGAGTCCAGCCACCTGGACAGCTGATAAAACTGGGTTTGCACAACTGAATAATTTCTGCACTGTCAGAAACTGCTCTGCATGCTCGTCCTCACCAGGGTCTTGACCTGACTGCTGTTTAGTGTCGTAACTGACTTCAGTGGGCAAATGCTCACCGACGACCACTGGAGAAGTGTGCTCTTCATGGATGAATCCCGGTTTCTACTGTACTGGGCAGATGGCAGACTGTGTATGGCATCATGTGGGTGAGCGGTTTGCTGATGTCCACTTTGTGAACAGAGTGCCCCATGTTGGGGTTATGGTATGGGCAGGCATAAGCTACAGACAATGAACACAATTGCCTTTTATTGATGGTAATTTGAATGCACAGAGATACCGTGACGAGATCCTGAGGCCTATTGTTGCACCATTCATCCACCGCCATCACATGTTTTAGCATGATAATGCATGGCCCCGTGTCACAAGGATCTGTAGACAATTCCTGGAAGCTGAAAATAATATTCACCAGACAGGTCACCCATTGAGCTTGTATGTGATGCTCTGGATCGAAGTGTACGACAGCGTGTTCCTGTTCACGCCAATATCCAGCAACTTTGCACAGCCATTATTGAAGAGGAGTGGGACAACATTCCAAATGCTACAATCACCAGACTGATCAACACACATGCGAAGGAGATGAATAAGGCAAATGGTGGTCACACCAGATAAGGCTGCTTTTCTGATCCTCGCCACTACCTTTTTTATGGTATCTGTGACCAACAGATGCTTTTGTATTTCCAGTTATGGGAAATCCATAGATTAGGGCCTAATGCATTTATTTCAATTGATATCCTTATATGAACTGTAACTCAGTAAAATCTTGTGATTTTTTTGTGTATTTACTGTTACTACAACAAAGAAATACTTAAATATGTAATTTTGTCCACGAAACGTTACATTAAAATAATGTAGGATTCCATTCATTCCTATGGACGATTGTCCCTTCTGAGGAGTACCAATATGGCAGACTGTCTTTAAAACTTCATATTGGCCAATGCATAGTGTTGCAATCTAGTGTTCGTATACATGATTGGTCCAGACTGGCTGCTTCTTATAAAGTAATGATGGGTCTTTACCACTTTAAGTCAACACCTGTATTTCCTCAGTAACTGTAATGCACAGGCCCAATTCTTATAATCCCTTGCCACCTATGCACCTGGAGGCAGGAATGGACAGGTGTTAGCATGGCAAAAGATGAACTAAACCCCTGCAATACGACATAAGCAGAGGATTTAACCTAATGCCTTATGATGAGATGGCCCCTGTTGTACCGCAGATATCCACCAGAGAGCGACACAGTACAGGGAATGTTTTCACCTATTGGGTTGCCATCCAAAGAGATGACTAGTCTTTATGGTCTCTCGTGCTAGAGGTGGAACCAGACATAATTTATTTTTATATATTTAACTAGGCAAGTCAGTTAAGAACCAATTCTTATTTACAATGTCCAAACATTGTTTACAAACTTATTTACAAACGTCCAAACCCGGACGATGCTGGGCCAATTGTGCGCCACCCTATGACACTCCCAATCATGGAGTGTCAATCATGAATGTGATACAGCCTGGATGCACTTAGACCAATGGTTTTCAACGCATTTTCACAGCCATGTAACTAGGAACTTTAGTTTTTGGACATTTATGAGACTATAATCTCTGACGCAATTATGCCACATTTTAGTGCTGGGTTTTCCAGATTAGTGAGACAAGGGGCCAGATTCAATCAGATCGCGATGCACGTTTTAAAGGCAACGTTCCCACGTTCGCGGAGAACACATTAATGGTAAATGTTGAATATGTTGGCGCAATCTTTTAAATGTCAATCCTGCTATAACGCGGATCTTCCATGGTCCAGATTGAATCTAGGTTCAGAGTTTTGTGGCGTGGCAATGCTTGTTTTCAATTCAAACGGTCAGATGTAAAGGTTAAAACAGCCATATGATCATTTCATTCTGTTTAATTCATTTCCTTTTTAGGATTTAGAGATGGTGTCATAGGCCTACTCCAGAGGAGGCTGGTGAGGGGAGGACGGCTCATAATAATGAATGGAGTGAATGTAATGGCCTCAAACACATGGAAACCAGGTGTTTGATGTGTTTGATACCATTCCATTTTAGCCATTACTATGAGCCCGTCCTCCCCATTAAAAGTGCCACCAGCCACCACTGGCCTACTCAAACCTTTCAGTTGTACTCATCTATTCCATGGCCACACACAGCAAAGCTGAAATGAAACAGATTGCCATATTTGCTCTGAGACTGTTACTAACAAGTGTGGCTGTTTGTACTGGCTTCTGTGTTTGTGTTTGGGTGTCAGATAGACAGTGTGTGTTGTTTCTGTGTTTGTGTTTGGGTGTCAGATAGACAGTGTGTGTTGTTTCTGTGTTTGCGTGATACCATGTGTGTTGATTTCTGAACACTAAGCCTGCTGTGTTTGCCAATCTCTCATCCACTGACTACTGGGGCTGTGTGTGTGTGTCAGTGGTGTAAAGTTCTTAAGTAGAAATACTTTAAAGAAAATAATATGCTTTTTTCTCCATACATTTTCCCTGACACCCAAAAGGACTTACAATTTGAATGCTTAAGAGAAGAGGAAAATGGTCCAATTCACACACTTATCAAGAGAACATCCCTGGTCATCCCTACTGCCTTTGATCTAGCAGACTCAGTTAGTTTGTAAATGACGTCTGAGTGTTGGAGTGCCCCTGGCGTCAAAAAATAAATACTACAATAATAATAAGGAAATCGTGCCATCTTGTTTGCTTAACATAAGGATTTTGATGTATTGCATTTACTTTTTCTCATTTATGACTATTGAATAGTTTTTCCACCTCTGGTGTGTGTGCATGCGTGCATCTGTGTAGGTACACTGGCCAGCTCTGCCGGTGTATTCCCTTGTCAAATGTATACAAGACTGTCTCATCCATTTTTCATCAATCATCATAACGCTGCTCCATCAAGTTTCCCCCGTCTCTCAGGTGATATTAATCAGTAGACATTTTATACCTCTGTCTCATCCCCCTCTCTGTTTCTTCCTCTCTCTCTCTCTCTCTGTCTCATCCCCCTCTCTCTCTGTCTCATCCCCCTCTCTCTCTCTGTCTCATCTCCCTCTCTCTCTGTTTCTTCCCCTCTCTCTGTTTCTTCCCCTCTCTGTTTCTTCCTCTCTCTCTCTGTCTCATCCCCCTCTCTCTCTGTCTCATCCCCCTCTCTCTCTCTGTCTCATCCCCCTCTCTCTCTGTTTCTTCCCCTCTCTCTCTGTTTCTTCCTCTCTCTATCTGTTTCTTCCTCTCTCTCTGTCTCATCCCCCTCTCTCCCTGTTTCTTCCTCTCTCACTCTGTTTCTTCCTCTCCCTCCCTGTTTTTGATTAACAGCTGTTCTGAAACACCTGAACCCCTCCCTCTTCCCTCCCCCTCCCTCCCTCCTCCCTCCCTCCCTTGGCTCCCTATCTTTCTCTACTCTGTAATTTTGAGGAGATAGGAGAAGGATAAACATGTCCTTGAGTGATAGGGAGAAATGTGTGGAATGCACCAGAGGAGGTGAGTGTTGTTTGTTCACCTGCTACTGTTAGACAGAGGCTCTGTCTATCACCAAGCTGCTCTGCTAGGCTTTACTCCCATCTCCCATTGTTCTCAGTATGGAGGGAGAAAGAGCTTGCTTTTAATGGCAGTCTTTTATTCTGGCCTTTTATTTGTGTATGTGTGTGTGTGGAGGGGGAGTGTGTGTGTGTGTGTGTGTATATGTGTGTGTGGAGGGGGAGTGTGTGTGTATATGTGTGTGTGTGTGGAGGGGGAGTGTGTGTGTGTGTGTGTGTGTGTGTGTGTGTGTGTGTGTGTGGGGAGGGGAGTGTGTGTGTGTGGAGGGGGGGAGTGTGTGTGTGTATATATGTGTGTGTGTGGAGGGGGAGTGAGTGTGTGTGTGTGTGTGTGTGGGGGGGGACAGAGAGATAATTACCGGTGTGGTCCCCAACAACAGCAATTACCACTGTGAAACAATTATCAAATGAACTTAATGCACATCATAGTGTTTTAGCCATTCGGTACTGTAGATTGGAGGCAGCTGCACCTAGTTTTGGCCTGAATAGAATACGCTGACAAAATGGATGTAATCTAGGATCCTACATCCTCAGGCTGCTACCAGCTGATAACTGGAAAATCTCTCTGCCGTACTACTCTCAAAAACAGTAAAAATAGCACCACTATCATGAGGTTCTTCCAACTCCCAACCTGTCTCCCTCTCCCTCACACCCCCCTGCCCCCCTCCTTATCCCCCCTGGCAGGGTCTCCTTCAGAGGAAAGACGAAGACTACCCACAATTCTTAATGTGGCCAGATCAAGACTGAGACTTTCCTCCGAGTCCATCGCCACTGAGCAGCTTACTGTTTCTCCTGTTCCACATCCCAATGGGTTTTAAGAAACACTGTTGTGTTGTGGTGGATGATATTATCTCCTCTTTCACCAGATGAATCAGCTGTGTTTCCTGTCCACACCAACATCCCAGGGACCCAACACAATGTCAGTGTGTGGTAGTAAATTATCTAAATACTGGCAGTCTACTCAATTCTCAACAACACATTGTTATCGTGTGAGTTGATGCCATGAGAGGAGTGAAGTCAACGTACAGAGGGAAACCAGTGGAGGCTGGTGAGGGGAGGACGGCTCATAATAATGGCTGTAATGGAGTGAATGGTATCAAAACATGCTTTTCATATGCTTGATACCATTCCATTCACTCCATTCTACTCCATTCCAGTCATTATTATGAGCCGTCCTCCCTCACCAGCCTCCACTGAGGGAAACCCATAGTAAAGCTCATTAGCTAAACCAACAGAGAGAGCTGAAGGGCTGGTAGAAGGGTTGGGCTCTGGGCTTGCTGCATGTGTGTGTTTATAGTTTTAGTCCTAGGGAAAAGGGCTGAGGTTAAACTCTTCTATGAGCTGGAGTAAGTCTCTAAACAGCTTGGGTAGCAACCTCCCAGTCCCAACCACCCAATTCTCAGTGCCTTCATTGTTGTATATATACTGTAAGTACTTAGAGTTAAACCACAGAAGTGCCTTCGGTTGTAGTCGGTCCCTTGTGTGCCTCAGTAGGTCTGTAGTAGTTAAGTGACAAATTGGTGTGTGTGAGTTGGTTTGTGTGTGTGTGGCACAAGTTTGAGGTTAGCCCCTTGTCTGTCTGTAGACTTTGATGAGCGGCACAAAACTTGGTCTGCATGAGCGTGCGCGTGTGTGTGTATGTGTGTCTTGCTACTTGGTTTCTGTATGCAGGCACAGCTGATCTGTCATCTTGTGTTTGTGTTTGGGGCAGGTGGTGTTAACTGGCAGTGTACCGCCCAGCCAGCCCGGCACCGTGTGTGTGTGTGGTACTGCCCCCAGCCGGTGTGTGTGTGTTTTTCCTTTGCTCGATTGGTAGATTGCTGCCTCAATCCCCCCCACCTGTCACAGAGGGTGGGGTTGGTGGGGTGGGGGTTGGCTGAGAGGGAAGGCACAGAGCAGATGCTTTTTACACAGACAAACACAGGCGATAGATAACTTGGCACTGGGACAATGAGTCTCTCTCTCTTTTTCAAAGAATAGATGGGGAGATAGAGAGGGACCCCTGAGAGAGAGAGGGACCCTGGAGAGAGAGAGGGACCCTGGAGAGAGAGAAGGGACCCTGGAGAGAGAGAGGGGACCCTGGAGAGAGAGAGAGGGACTCTGGAGAGAGAGAGGGACCCTGGAGAGAGAGAGAGGGACTCTGGAGAGAGAGAGGGACCCTGGAGAGAGAGAGGGACCCTGGAGAGAGAGAGGGACCCTGGAGAGAGGGGGACCCTGGAGAGAAGGGGGACCCTGGAGAGAGGGGGACCCTGGAGAGAGAGAGGGACCCTGGAGAGAGAGAGGGTGGTAGTAGAATAGGAGTGGGGGTAAAACCTTAGACTTGTCAAAGCTGATTAAGCTGTGCATGTTTGCTGACAGAAAACACTTCCCTACCTATCTAGAAATGTAAATACTGGCTACTGGGCTATTCTAACCCCCTACCTTCCTTCCCACCTTTAGCTTGTCTTCATATGTGTTGCTGCCTTGCTATGTTGTTGTCTTAGGTCTCTCTTAATGCAGTGTTGTCTCTCTTGTCTCTCTTGTTGTGATGTGTGTTTTGTATTTATTTATTTTCATCCCAGGCCCCCGTACCTGCAGGAGGTCTTTTGCCTTTTGGTAAGCCGTCATTGTAAATAAGAATTTGTTCTTAACTGACTTGCCTAGTTAGTAAAGGTTAAATCAAATAAATAAAAATATCCTCATCCCTCCACCCCCTCCTCTCTCACTCTGTCCTTCTTTTTCTCCTCAGGTCTCTCAATTAAATTAAATTCAAGGGCTTTGAATTGGGAAACATGGGAAACATATGTTAACATTGCTAAAGCATTTGAAGTAGATAATAAACAAAAGTGAAATTAACAATACAAATTAACAGTAAACATTACACTCACAGAAGTTACAAAAGAATAGAGACATTTCAAATGTCACATTATGTACTGTGTATATATATATATATATATCTGTTGCTCCTCCTTCCACTTCACCCTCTTGGCTACTTCCCCATTCTCCCCTCTCCTATCTCTCCCATTATAACCCCCACCCCCCTCTCCTGTCTGGCCCTGTCTTCTGAAAAGCCTTGCCACCATATTCCGTTTCGGCTTTCTGCTACTCTCCAAAGTTAATTCCCTTGATACATTCATCATCCATTATAGAAATAATTTTTAATCACATTTGTAGACATGCAGATTTATGTACATATTCAGGAGGTTGAGAAACACAACGGCCAAATTACTATAAAAGTCATTATGATTACAATGGCCTGAATTAATGAGTATAATCTCTGACAACTAGAAAATTAAAGATAAAGATGGCTTATCATAGAGAATTAGTATTTATGACCGAGAGTGTGTGAAACTTTGATAAGCCAATTGAATGGCCTGCCTTAGTGAGATGTCTTTGTGCGGAGTTCTGTGGGTGTCCCTTTGGGCTTAAACACACACTCTGCAGCCCCCCTCTTTAGATTACACTTTGCTCCGATATGCTGTTTGCATGTGTGTGTGTGTGTGTGTGTGTGGTGGGGGTTCATAAGGTTAGAGAGCTCATTTAGGGTCCCTGTGAGGCGATTGTGTGTTTGTCCCCTGGTCCCTCACTTCTCTCTTCTACACAGTGACCTCTGATCCCAGCCTCTCTCCTCTCTCCCCTCCCCCCAGGCAAATTCCAATGCTCCCTCTTTAACCTAGATCCCTACTTGACCCCCCTGTTTTACTCCTCTCTCTCCCTCTCTCTCTCCTCCCTATAAGTATATATATATATATATATATATATATATATATATATATCTGTCTCTCTTTCTCCCTCTCTCTTTCTCTCCTTTCCTCCGTCTGTCTTTCTACAGCCTCCCTTTCACTCTCTCGTTCCCTCTTACAGAAAGAGGGTTCTGTCTTTGTCCTTGTAACCAGGAAGCACTGTTAGAGTATCTTATCCCCTGAATGGCCAGATAAACATGTCTGTCCTTCAGAGTCATTGCCCCAATGTTCCTGTGTGTCTGTGTGTGTCTTTGTGTGTGGGTGCCCCTGTCTGTCAGGTGAAGAAGGTTGAGGAAGAGCTTGAATTCAGTCCAAACTTTGTCTGCTTTCAAATCCTTTCTTTCCCATTTTTATCTCTGCCTCTAATATACTTGAACTCACTAGGACCACCTTCATAGTATTCTACTCTGCACAATCTCTGCAAATGGTAATGCAGCATTCATTTCCTAAGCCATTCTAATGCATTTCCCATCATTCAAATCACCTTGTATGTACATAGCATCAGTAGAGGCTTTAAACAGTGCATTCAGAAAGTATTCAGACCCCTTGACTTTTTCCACATTTTGTTACGTTACCACAATTTTTCTAAAATATATTAAATACATTTTTTCCTCATCATTCTGCACACAATAACCCATAATGACAAAGCGAAAACATGTTTTTTTTTATGTTTGCAAATTTATTTAAAATAAATATTCAGAGCCTTTGCTATGAAACTCCAAATTGAGCTCTGGTGCATCCTGTTTCCATTGCTCATCCATGAGATGTTTCTACAACTTGATTGGAGTCACCTGTCTATGTCAGGTCCCACAGTTAGCAGTGCATGTCAGACCACAAACCAAGCCATGAGGTCGAGCCAAGGAATTGTCCATAGAGCTCCAACACATGAACACAGTGGCCATCATTCTTAAATGGAGAAGTTTGAAACCACCAAGACTCTTCCTAGAGCTGGCCGCCCAGCCAAACTGAGTAATCGGGGGAGAAGGGCTTTGGTCAGGGAGGTGACCAAGAACCCGATGGTCACTCTGACAGAGCTCCAGAGTTCCTCTGTGGAGATAGGAGAACTTTCCAGAAGGACAACCATCTCTGCAGCACTCCACCAATAAGGCCTTTATGGTAGAGTGGCCAGACAGAAACCAATCCTCAGTAAAATGCACATTACAGCACGCTTTGACTTGGTCAAAAGTCGTCTAAAGGACTCAGATCATGAGAAACAAGATTCTCTGGTCTGATGAAACCAAGATTGAACACTTTGGCCTGAATGCCAAGTGTCACATCTGGAAGAAACCTGGCACCATCCCTACATTGCAGCATGGTGGTGGCAGCATCATGCTGTGGGGATGTTTTTCAGTGGCAGGGACTGAGAGACTAGTCAGGATCGAGAGAAAGATGAATGCAGCAAAGTACAGAGAGATCCTTGATGAAAACCTGCTCCAGAGCGCTCAGGACCTCAGACTAGGGCAAAGGTACACCTTCAAACAGGACAATGAGCCTAAGCACACAGGCAAGATAACACAGGAGTGGCTTCGGGACAAGTCTCTGAATGTCCTTGAGTAGCCCAGCCGGAGCCCGTTCTTGAACCCGATCAAACATCTCTGGAGACCTGAAAATAGCTATGCAGCGATGCTCCCCATCCAACCTGTCAGAGCTTGAAAGGATCTGCAGAGAAGAACGGGAGAAACTCCCCAAATACATGTGTGCCAAGCTTGTCGTGTCATACCCAAGAAGACTCAAGGCTGTAATCGCTGCCAAAGGTGCTTCAATAAAGTACTGAGTAAAAGGTCTAAATATTTATGTAAATGTCATATTTCAGTTTTAAATGTTTAATATATTTGCAAAAAATGTGAAAAACCTGTTTTTGCTTTGTCATTATGGGGTATTGTGTGTAGATTGATGAGTAGGAATTGTTTTTATTTAATCAATTTTAGAATAAGGCTGTAACAACAAAATGTGGAAAAAGTCAAGGGGTCTGACTACTTTCTGAATGCACTGTATATATATAAATGATATATGGAATCACTGTTATGTTTTAATGTTATATTTAATGTCATTCATAAGACCACTCCGATCCTCCATGTGTCTGTAGGCCTATGTAGTCTTGTATTTAATGAAATATCAAAACCATTGTCATCTTAAAATGGCAGTTTAATCTATTCCACAAGACCCCTCAGATCCATGGTAATGGCCTTGTATTGGATGACATATGGCAATCATAGGAATCATCACTTCAGGGCAGTTTTGAACATTGACACCAATCATAAGCCCCTCACTGTTCCCCCCATTACTAGCAAGCCAAACGACAGGCATCCATCTTAGATCTGACAGTGGAGCTTTTGGAATGGTCTGACTCTCCCAGTGGTTGGTATACCAACATTAAGCTAACATTATGGAATGGTCTGACTCTCCCAGTGGTTGGTATACCAACATTAAGCTAACATTATGGAATGGTCTGACTCTCCCAGTGGTTGGTATACCAACATTAAGCTAACATTATGGAATGGTCTGACTCTCCCAGTAGTTGGTATACCAACATTAAGCTAACATTATGGAATGGTCTGACTCTCCCAGTGGTTGGTATACCAACATTAAGCTAACATTATGGAATGGTCTGACTCTCCCAGTGGTTGGTATACCAACATTAAGCTAACATTATAGAATGGTCTGACTCTCCCAGTGGTTGGTATAACAACATTACGCTAACATTATGGAATGGTCTGACTCTCCCAGTGGTTGGTATACCAACATTAAGCTAACATTATGGAATGGTCTGACTCTCCCAGTGGTTGGTATAACAACATTATGGAATGGTCTGACTCTCCCAGTGGTTGGTATACCAACATTAAGCTAACATTATGGAATGGTCTGACTCTCCCAGTAGTTGGTATACCAACATTACGCTAACATTATGGAATGGTCTGACTCTCCCAGTGGTTGGTATACCAACATTAAGCTAACATTATGGAATGGTCTGACTCTCCCAGTAGTTGGTATACCAACATTATGCTAACATTATGGAATGGTCTGACTCTCCCAGTAGTTGGTATACCAACATTAAGCTAACATTATGGAATGGTCTGACTCTCCCAGTGGTTGGTATACCAACATTAAGCTAACATTATGGAATGGTCTGACTCTCCCAGTGGTTGGTAAACCAACATTAAGCTAACATTATAGAATGGTCTGACTCTCCCAGTGGTTGGTATAACAACATTACGCTAACATTATGGAATGGTCTGACTCTCCCAGTGGTTGGTATACCAACATTAAGCTAACATTATGGAATGGTCTGACTCTCCCAGTGGTTGGTATAACAACATTATGGAATGGTCTGACTCTCCCAGTGGTTGGTATACCAACATTAAGCTAACATTATGGAATGGTCTGACTCTCCCAGTAGTTGGTATACCAACATTACGCTAACATTATGGAATGGTCTGACTCTCCCAGTGGTTGGTATACCAACATTAAGCTAACATTATGGAATGGTCTGACTCTCCCAGTGGTTGGTATAACAACATTATGGAATGGTCTGACTCTCCCAGTGGTTGGTATACCAACATTATGGAATGGTCTGACTCTCCCAGTAGTTGGTATACCAACATTATGCTAACATTATGGAATGGTCTGACTCTCCCAGTGGTTGGTATACCAACATTACGCTAACATTATGGAATGGTCTGACTCTCCCAGTAGTTGGTATACCAACATTAAGCTAACATTATGGAATGGTCTGACTCTCCCAGTGGTTGGTATACCAACATTAAGCTAACATTATGGAATGGTCTGACTCTCCCAGTGGTTGGTATACCAACATTAAGCTAACATTATAGAATGGTCTGACTCTCCCAGTGGTTGGTATAACAACATTACGCTAACATTATGGAATGGTCTGACTCTCCCAGTGGTTGGTATACCAACATTAAGCTAACATTATGGAATGGTCTGACTCTCCCAGTGGTTGGTATAACAACATTATGGAATGGTCTGACTCTCCCAGTGGTTGGTATACCAACATTAAGCTAACATTATGGAATGGTCTGACTCTCCCAGTAGTTGGTATACCAACATTACGCTAACATTATGGAATGGTCTGACTCTCCCAGTGGTTGGTATACCAACATTAAGCTAACATTATGGAATGGTCTGACTCTCCCAGTGGTTGGTATAACAACATTATGGAATGGTCTGACTCTCCCAGTGGTTGGTATACCAACATTATGGAATGGTCTGACTCTCCCAGTAGTTGGTATACCAACATTACGCTAACATTATGGAATGGTCTGACTCTCCCAGTGGTTGGTATACCAACATTACGCTAACATTATGGAATGGTCTGACTCTCCCAGTGGTTGGTATACCAACATTAAGCTAACATTATGGAATGGTCTGACTCTCCCAGTGGTTGGTATACCAACATTAAGCTAACATTATGGAATGGTCTGACTCTCCCAGTGGTTGGTATACCAACATTAAGCTAACATTATGGAATGGTCTGACTCTCCCAGTAGTTGGTATAACAACATTATGCTAACATTATGGAATGGTCTGACTCTCCCAGTGGTTGGCATACCAACATTAAGCTAACATTATGGAATGGTCTGACTCTCCCAGTGGTTGGTATACCAACATTAAGCTAACATTATAGAATGGTCTGACTCTCCCAGTGGTTGGTATAACAACATTACGCTAACATTATGGAATGGTCTGACTCTCCCAGTGGTTGGTATACCAACATTAAGCTAACATTATGGAATGGTCTGACTCTCCCAGTGGTTGGTATAACAACATTATGGAATGGTCTGACTCTCCCAGTGGTTGGTATACCAACATTAAGTAGTGGTTGGTATACCAACATTAAGCAACATTAAGCTAACATTATGGAATGGTCTGACTCTC
The DNA here is from genome assembly GCF_034236695.1 of Oncorhynchus nerka. Taxonomy (NCBI): domain Eukaryota; kingdom Metazoa; phylum Chordata; class Actinopteri; order Salmoniformes; family Salmonidae; genus Oncorhynchus; species Oncorhynchus nerka. The sequence continues at coordinate 29,666,343 of NC_088409.1, read as the reverse complement.
CCAGTGGTTAGTATACCAACATTAAGCTAACATTATGGAATGGTCTGACTCTCCCAGTGTTTAGTATACCAACATTAAGCTAACATTATGGAAAGGTCTGACTCTCCCAGTGGTTGGTATACCAACATTAAGCTAACATTATGGAATGGTCTGACTCTCCCAGTGGTTGGTATACCAACATTACGCTAACATTATGGAATGGTCTGACTCTCCCAGTAGTTGGTATACCAACATTAAGCTAACATTATGGAATGGTCTGACTCTCCCAGTGGTTGGTATACCAACATTAAGCTAACATTATGGAATGGTCTGACTCTCCCAGTGGTTGGTATACCAACATTAAGCTAACATTATGGAATGGTCTGACTCTCCCAGTGGTTGGTATAACAACATTATGGAATGGTCTGACTCTCCCAGTGGTTGGTATACCAACATTAAGCTAACATTATGGAATGGTCTGACTCTCCCAGTAGTTGGTATACCAACATTACGCTAACATTATGGAATGGTCTGACTCTCCCAGTGGTTGGTATACCAACATTACGCTAACATTATGGAATGGTCTGACTCTCCCAGTGGTTGGTATACCAACATTAAGCTAACATTATGGAATGGTCTGACTCTCCCAGTGGTTGGTATACCAACATTAAGCTAACATTATGGAATGGTCTGACTCTCCCAGTAGTTGGTATACCAACATTATGCTAACATTATGGAATGGTCTGACTCTCCCAGTAGTTGGTATACCAACATTAAGCTAACATTATGGAATGGTCTGACTCTCCCAGTGGTTGGTATACCAACATTAAGCTAACATTATGGAATGGTCTGACTCTCCCAGTGGTTGGTATACCAACATTAAGCTAACATTATAGAATGGTCTGACTCTCCCAGTGGTTGGTATAACAACATTACGCTAACATTATGGAATGGTCTGACTCTCCCAGTGGTTGGTATAACAACATTATGGAATGGTCTGACTCTCCCAGTGGTTGGTATACCAACATTACGCTAACATTATGGAATGGTCTGACTCTCCCAGTGGTTGGTATACCAACATTTAGCTAACATTATGGAATGGTCTGACTCTCCCAGTGGTTGGTATACCAACATTAAGCTAACATTATGGAATGGTCTGACTCTCCCAGTGGTTGGTATACCAACATTAAGCTAACATTATGGAATGGTCTGACTCTCCCAGTGGTTGGTATAACAACATTATGGAATGGTCTGACTCTCCCAGTGGTTGGTATACCAACATTATGCTAACATTATGGAATGGTCTGACTCTCCCAGTAGTTGGTATACCAACATTAAGCTAACATTATGGAATGGTCTGACTCTCCCAGTGGTTGGTATACCAACATTAAGCTAACATTATGGAATGGTCTGACTCTCCCAGTGGTTGGTATACCAACATTAAGCTAACATTATGGAATGGTCTGACTCTCCCAGTGGTTGGTATACCAACATTAAGCTAACATTATGGAATGGTCTGACTCTCCCAGTGGTTGGTATAACAACATTATGCTAACATTATGGAATGGTCTGACTCTCCCAGTAGTTGGTATACCAACATTAAGCTAACATTATGGAATGGTCTGACTCTCCCAGTGGTTGGTATACCAACATTAAGCTAACATTATGGAATGGTCTGACTCTCCCAGTGGTTGGTATACCAACATTAAGCTAACATTATGGAATGGTCTGACTCTCCCAGTGGTTGGTATACCAACATTAAGCTAACATTATGGAATGGTCTGACTCTCCCAGTGGTTGGTATAACAACATTATGGAATGGTCTGACTCTCCCATTGGTTGGTATACCAACATTAAGCTAACATTATGGAATGGTCTGACTCTCCCAGTGGTTGGTATACCAACATTAAGCTAACATTATGGAATGGTCTGACTCTCCCAGTGGTTGGTATACCAACATTAAGCTAACATTATGGAATGGTCTGACTCTCCCAGTGGTTGGTATACCAACATTAAGCTAACATTATGGAATGGTCTGACTCTCCCAGTGGTTGGTATACCAACATTAAGCTAACATTATGGAATGGTCTGACTCTCCCAGTGGTTGGTATAACAACATTAAGCTAACATTATGGAATGGTCTGACTCTCCCAGTAGTTGGTATACCAACATTAAGCTAACATTATGGAATGGTCTGACTTTCCCAGTGGTTGGTATACCAACATTAAGCTAACATTATGGAATGGTCTGACTCTCCCAGTGGTTGGTATACCAACATTAAGCTAACATTATGGAATGGTCTGACTCTCCCAGTGGTTGGTATACCAACATTAAGCTAACATTATGGAATGGTCTGACTCTCCCAGTGGTTGGTATAACAACATTAAGCGAACATTATGCGTATGCCTGCGGGCCCTGGGCAGTAATGAAGAGAGGGTCATGGTTGCCTGCCTCATGATGTATAAATTGTTCATGGGCCCAGCGTCTCTCTCCCCTCCATCAGACTATAACAGCTGAGACCAGTGTTCTCTGCTACTGTACTGCTCTGCTCTGTTCTTACCAGCCTCGCTAGGACACTGGAATCTCATGAATACAAATGCTGTTAAATGGCAGCCCCCTAGACATTACCTGTGTGTGTGTGTGTGTGTGTGTGTGTGTGTGTGTGTGTGTGTGTGTGTGTGTGTGTGTGTGTGTGTGTGTGTGTGTGTGTAATCCCTCACCACTGCATCCAGGCAACATGTTTCCCTCATTGTAACCAGACACTTCTCTTTTCATTCTAACAATAGAAAGGAACCAGTGCATAATATAATAATCATGTATAATTTCCCAATAGTTTGGACAGACATGCAGGACTAGAGGCAGAAATATCTGCTTATCCTTGTGATTCCATTTCTCTACATTGTCATGTGTCAGCATCCTTTCTGGCCCTGTGAGTGTCAGTCACTTCTCTATCTATGTGTCAGTCAATGTCTTCCTCCAGTCCCGTCGCTCTCTGTGGTTCAAGGTCAACGGCTGGGGAACGGCTGGGGAATGGCTGGGGAATGGCTGGGGAACGGCTGGGGAATGGCTGGGGAATGGCTGGGGAATGGCTGGGGAACAGCTGGGGAACAGCTGGGGAATGGCTGGGGTTTAATCAGGTAAAACGTGTAAGGGCAATTAGGAGCACACTGTGTCAATGTGTCAGCGTCTGCCTGTGTGTGTTGCAGGGAGTGTGTATGTGTGTGTGTGTGTGTGTGTGTGTGTGTGTGTGTGTTTGGGATATCCTACCACAGACAACAGATAAACATGTTCTGCCTCATTGCAACCACACACTTCTCCTTTAATCGTAACAATAATATCAAATAGAACCAGATGCAGCTCATTCCACCTCTCCCTTTAAATCACCTAGCAGTGTCAGACTGTATCTGCCTATATGTGTGTGTGTGTGTGTGTGTCTCTGTGTGTGTGCTTTACAATATCACCACATAAATATAAATGAAATAAATAAATATTCACACTTTTGACCCATGGGTAAGACCTATATACAGTGCATTCGGAAAGTATTCAGACCCCTTGACCTTTTCCACATTTTGTTACGTTACAGCCTTATTCTAAAATGGATTAAATCACCCCCCCCCCAAAAACAGGTTTTTAGATTTATTTATTTTTAAATTAGGAAATATTACATTTACATAAGTATTCAGACCCTGTTAAAGCACCTTTGTGAGCGATTACAGCCTTGAGTCTTCTTGGGTATGACGCTACAAGCTTGGCACATGTGTATTTGGAGTTTCTCCCATTCTTCTCTGCAGATCCTCTTAAGCTAGGCTGGATGGGGAGCGTTGCTGCACAGCTATTTTCAAGTCTCTCCAGAGATGTTTGATCTCCAAGCTCTGACTGGGCTACTCAAGAACATTCAGAGACTTGTCACGAAGCTACTCCTGCGTTGTTTTGACTGTGTGCTTAGGGTCATTGTCCTGTTGGAAGGTGAAACTTTGCCCCAGTCTGAGGTCCTGAGCGCTCTGGAGCAGGTTTTCATCAAGGATCTCTCTGTACTTTTCTCCGTTCATCTTTTCCTCGATCCTGACTAGTCTCGCTGAAAAACATCCCCACAGTATGATGCTGCCACCACCATGCTTCACTGTAGGGATGGTGCCAGGTTTCCTCCGAACATGACGCTTGGCATTCAGACCAAAGAGTTCAATCTTGGTTCTTAGTCACCTCCCTGACGAAGGCCCTTCTCCCCGATTACTCGGTTTGGCCGGGCGGCCATCTGTAGAAAGAGTCTTGGTGGTTTCAAACTTCTTACATATAAGAATGATGGAGGCCACTGTGTTCTTGGGGACCTTCAATGCTGCAGAACGCTTTTGGTACCATTCCCCAGATCTGTGCCTCGACACAAACCTGTCTCGGAGCTCTATGTACAATTCCTTTGACCTCACGGCTTGGTTTTTGCTCTGACATGCACTGTCAACTGTGGGACCTTATATAGGCAAGTTTTTGCCTTTCCAAATCATGTCCAATCAATTGAATTTACCACAGATGTTCTACAACTTGATTGCAGTCCATCTCAAGGATGATCAATGGAAGCAGGATGCACCTGAGCTCAATTTGGAGTGTCATACGAAAGGGTCTGAATACTTATGCAAATAAGGTATTTCAGTTTTTTATATTTAATACATTTGCAAAAAATTAGTAAAGTCTGTTTTCGCTTTGTCATTATGGGGTGTTGTGTGAAGATGGATGAGTGAGTTTTTTCCCCCAATCCATTTCAGAATAAGGCTGTAATGTAACATGTCAAGGTGTCTGAATACTTTCCGTAGGCACTATAAGACATCTATTTGACATTTTAGCCATATAGCAGACATTCTTATCTAGAGTGACTTACAGGAGCGATTAGGGTTAAGTGCCTTGCTCAAGGGCACATGGACAGTTTTTCAGCTAGTTGGCTTGGGGATTCGAACCAGCGACCTTTCAATTACTGGCCCAATGCTCTAACCGCTAGGCTACCTGCTGCACAGATGCCATAATGGGACAGATGCAAAGTTGCAATCCCTATACATATTATGCACCTTGCATTGATGACACAGTATGCTGCTAACACAGGGGTGGGCAACTCCAGTTCTCCAGAGCCTGATTGGTGTCACACTTCTTCTCCATCCCTAGCAAACACAGCTGATTAATCAAATTGCATTCTAAACTGAAGATCATGATTAGGTGATTATTGGAGTCAGGTGTGTTAGCTGGGGCTGGAGCAAAACTGTGGCACGAATCAGGCTCTCGAGGACTGGAATGGCCCACCCCTGTGCTAACAGGACCCTTGTTAGACTGGCCCACTTAATGAAAGGTTTAGCATAACCCTTCCCTATTACAGTTCTTGTTTCTAAATGAAAAGTTTAGCCTAACCCTTCCCTACTGCAGTTCTTGTTTCTAAATGAAAGGTTTAGCCTGACCCTTCCCTATTACAGTTCTTGTTTCTAAATGAAAGGTTTAGCCTAACCCTTCCCTACTGCAGTTCTTGTTTCTAAATGAAAGGTTTAGCCTGACCCTTCCCTATTGCAGTTCTTGTTTCTAAATGAAAGGTTTAGCCTAACCCTTCCCTACTGCAGTTCTTGTTTCTAAATGAAAGGTTTAGCCTAACCCTTCCCTATTACAGTTCTTGTTTCTAAATGAAAGGTTTAGCCGAACCCTTCCTATTACAGTTCTTGTTTCTAAATGAAAGGTTTAGCCTAACCCTTCCCTATTACAGTTCTTGTTTCTAAATGAAAGGTTAGCATAACCCTTCCCTATTACAGTTCTTGTTTCTAAATGAAAGGTTTAGCCTAACCCTTCCCTATTACAGTTCTTGTTTCTAAATGAAAGGTTTAGCCTAACCCTTCCCTATTACAGTTCTTGTTTCTAAATGAAAGGTTTAGCCTAACCCTTCCCTATTGCAGTTCTTGTTTCTAAATGAAAGGTTAGCATAACCCTTCCCTATTACAGTTCTTGTTTCTAAATGAAAGGTTTAGCCTAACCCTTCCCTATTACAGTTCTTGTTTCTAAATGAAAAGTTTAGCCTAACCCTTCCCTACTGCGCTTTGTTTCTAAATGAAAGGTTTAGCCTAACCCTTCCCTATTGCAGTTCTTGTTTCTAAATGAAAGGTTTAGCCTATTACAGTTCTTGTTTCTAAATTTTAGCCTAACCCTTCCCTATTACAGTTCTTGTTTCTAAATGAAAAGTTTAGCCTAACCCTTCCCTATTACAGTTCTTGTTTCTAAATGAAAGGTTTAGCCTAACCCTTCCCTATTACAGTTCTTGTTTCTAAATGAAAGGTTTAGCCTAACCCTTCTTGTTTCTTGTTTCTAAATGAAAGGTTTAGCCTAACCCTTCACTATTACAGTTCTTGTTTCTAAATGAAAGGTTTAGCCTAACCCTTCCCTATTACAGTTCTTGTTTCTAAATGAAAGGTTTAGCCTAACCCTTCCCTATTACAGTTCTTGTTTCTAAATGAAAGGTTTAGCCTAACCCTTCCCTACTGCAGTTCTTGTTTCTAAATGAAAGGTTTAGCCTAACCCTTCCCTACTGCAGTTCTTGTTTCTAAATGAAAGGTTTAGTCTAACCCTTCCCTATTACAGTTCTTGTTTCTAAATGAACAGTTTAGCCTAACCCTTCCCTACTGCAGTTCTTGTTTCTAAATGAAAAGGAACAGTGCAGACATTTAGTATACAGAATCTACAAAACTGGGTGAATCAGCTAGAATGTGATTAAGAGCTGCTCTCTCAACATGGCCGGCGCCCGTGGTCTGCCACAGCGGTGTGATAAACGGCATGGTAGCTACCCGCCTGGGTTTCCTTGGCAGCCTAGCACACGCCAGCCAGCCAGTCAATGAGTCAGCTAGCCAGCCAGCGGCCTCCTTAACCTTGACTGACTGGGGTACCCACTGCCGGACTGTCCCACAATGTTAGAGCTGGGCTTTCACTTATAGCTGACAGCCACAGACACATGCACGCACGCCCACCCCTCCCTCTCTCCCTCCTGGAACACAAAGAGTTGTATTATGCCAACTCTCCAACACTCCTGTCATTGTGCGTGAGTTACAGTCCTTCTTCCCTCACTGCCGAGTCACTGCGGCCATAATACCATCATTTGAGAGAGAGAATGACAGAGGGAAAAAGAGAGAGAGAGATCAAAAGGACAGAGAGATAATGTAAATGAAAAAAATAAAAGACATGAAAAGAATTTGCTGGTCAGGGTGATGCATGGTCACGCCCTCTTTAGGACAGGGTCACTCCCTCTCTAGGACATTGTCACTCCCTCTTTAGGACAGGGTCACCCCCTCTTTAGGACAGGGTCACTCCCTCTTTAGGACAGGGTCACGCCCTCTTTAGGACAGGGTCACCCCCTCTTTAGGACAGGGTCACTCCCTCTTTAGGACAGGGTCCCCCTCTTTAGGAAAGGGTCAGGGGGTCACCCCCTCTTTAGGACAGGGTCACTCCCTCTTTAGGACAGGGTCACCCCCTCTTTAGGACAGGGTCACTCCCTCTTTAGGACAGGGTCACCCCTCTTTAGGACAGGGTCACTCCCTCTTTAGGACATGGTCACCCCCTCTTTAGGACAGGGTCACCCCCTCTTCAGGACAGGGTCACCCCCTCTTCAGGACAGGGTCACCCCTCTTTAGGACAGGGTGACCCCCTCTTCAGGACAGGGTCACCCCCTCTTCAGGACAGGGTCACCCCCTCTTTAGGACAGGGTAACTCCCTCTTTAGGACAGGGTCACCCCCTCTTCAGGACTGGGTCACTCCCTCAACACTTCTGGTGTTGACAGTCCAAATCAATACATGTTATTTGGGGCGGCAGGTAGCCTAATGGTTAGAGCGTTAGGTCAGTAAAAGAAAGGTTGCAGGATTGAATCCCCAAGCTGACATGGTAAAAATCTGTTGTTTGGCCTCTGAACAACCCACTGTTCCCCGGTAGGCTGTCATTGTAAATAAGAATTTGTTCTTAACTGGCTTGCCTAGTTGAATAAAATAAAAAACAATTATAATCAATTGACAGCAGATGGTATGTTTAGGCATGGGCTAGGAGGCAGACATTGTGTGTATGTGTGTGTGCTCGTGTGTGTGCACGCACCAGTCTGTCTCAGGGGAGGCCCAGCCTGGGCCTCTCTCATGGGGGTTACTTCAATAGAGATGTGACAGAGCAGACTTCACTAGACATACACAGATGGCCCCACTCAAGATACAGTATGGATGTGCACACACAGGTGCACAAACACAAGACAGACTGAACATTAGGGAAACAAGGAGGCAGCTAAAGAATGCACATGATCAGATAGAGTTGAGGTACTCTGAGGCAGATACCATAGTAGACCTACAGCGCAGCACTTAGCTACTCAGGAATACACTGCACAGGCAGAGCTGACAGTTAGCCATTCATTCCAGGGAATATTCTGAACATTGCCAGAGGATCTGGTTTGCATCAACAACTATAAACATTATACTTGTTATCTATGAGATTTACATACTGGTAACTAATAACATGATCTGTGTTTGATGGCTGTTCAGTGGAATGTGAATATTTGCCTCAGGTTACAGTAAACATGAACTAGTCAACATTATTAATAATAACTATCTTGCCAATAATATGTATACAGTACCTGTCTGATTTAATTAGGAGATATTCATATTTTCCCTGGAGAGACATGAAACTGGCCAATGTAAATCCAACATTTTATTTCTGTGATTCTTGTAGAGTTTGCCTGTTATTATTCTTTAACATGATTTATGTATTTCATATTCTTAGCCTGAGGGTAGAGTGCAGAAGCGTAGCAGGATTTGGATTGGTGCAGTCGCGATAAAGGTCCAAACTGTCCCGGAGGCGTGTAAGATACTGTACGTAGGCAGAAAGTCAAATACATGTAGAGAGAAATTAAGGTTTGGAGGCGAGAATATATTCTAATTAATTTCCCACAAAAAAATATACATTTTTATAGGAGAAGGAGTGTTAAAATAGCTGGACTAACGCCAAGTTATTCACTTTGCTGGTTTGAGGGCTCAACAGAGCTATCGTTTTGACTGAGTCATGTAACATGTATATTTCAACTTTACCCTTTTAAACTTTTCACCTCGTATCTTTTTATCGCCCTGAATAATGAGCTGTAGTAAATGATCTTATACCGCAACAGTCCCAATCACAGATCAGATTACCGTTAGTGCAGTACATCAAAAGCAGAGCCCATTGTTAGTGTGCAATGTGCATGCTGAATGAAATGGACACTATCTCAACCTATCTGCCTTCATAGGTTTAATCTGCACTGATTGGTGGCCGTGTAAAGCAGAATCCTAGGTTAAGGATTATGACCTGAGCCCTCTGACCTAGAGCCTATAGTGTTCAGCCTAAAAACACCTAAAGCTTATGACCACCAGGTTCCTAGATCCCTGTGGGAACAGTAGGCCTGTTATAGAATACTGTAGTCATGCACACTCACTGTTTGCTGATCCCATGTTTTTCTTTACTGTTACAGGTATAACCACAACACGATGACCTACTGTATGCTACTGTATGACACCCCCATTGGCCCATGGTCTGACTGTAGACCCACAGCCTGTGACTAGTAAATATTCCTATTGTCTTGTAACACATCTTACTTGGCAGACCAGTAGGCTGGAAATGTCAGACTCCCTCCCACGGATCTACTGTCAGAGTAGGCAGCATTGTGTTGGGCATCTCACATAAAGATAGACAGTCAGACTGAAACTGTGACCCCGTGGCACAAAGTGACATCAATGGTTAACCAGCATCATTAACTCCCAACTTTCACATTCCATACCACTCTTCCTATGGGTTGACTGTTTAAACTGGCACTCAGGGGATAGAATTGACTCTATATAAATGGGAGAAAAGTTATTCAATGCTATATGATATGTGGTTGTCTCACTGACCTTAGTGGAATGCACTTATCGGAAGCCTAAACATAACCATGTCTCTTTGGATAAGAGTATCTGTTTAACGACTAAACAATGTAAATATAACATTAAAATAAATATTTTCGAGATTTAAAACCTCTTAAGGATCGGACCATTCCCCCCCCCAATTTTCACCTAAAATGACATACCTAAATCCGATAGAGGTTAAAGTGCGTTCATGTACACTTTCAGAAAAAACAAACTGCCCTATAGAACCATTTGTCCCTGTAGGAGAACCTTCTGGAAAAAAAGTACCAGATAGAACTCTTTTTGGATCATATTGAACACTTTTTGGTTCCACAAAGAACCTCTGGTTCCCAAGGTGAAACTTTAGGGTAAAGCTGGGGGATAAAGACTGGGGGATAAAGACACGGGTATGGGGGGGGTAGTACAAAGGAAAGAAGGGGTAAAGCTGGGGGATAAAGACACGGGTATAGAGGGGGTAGTACAAAGGAAAGAAGGGGTAAAGCTGGGGGATAAAGACACGGGTATAGTGGGGGGTAGTACAAAGGAAAGAAGGGGTAAAGCTGGGGGATAAAGACACGGGTATAGAGGGGGTAGTACAAAGGAAAGAAGGGGTAAAGCTGGGGGATAAAGACACGGGTATAGAGGGGGGTAGTACAAAGGAAAGAAGGGGTAAAGCTGGGGGATAAAGACACGGGTATAGAGGGGGTAGTACAAAGGAAAGAAGGGGTAAAGCTGGGGGATAAAGACACGGGTATAGTGGGGGTAGTACAAAGGAAAGAAGGGGTAAAGCTGGGGGATAAAGCCACGGGTATAGAGGGGGTAGTACAAAGGAAAGAAGGGGTAAAGCTGGGGGATAAAGACACGGGTATAGAGGGGGGGTAGTACAAAGGAAAGAAGGGGTAAAGCTGGGGGATAAAGACACGGGTATGGGGGGGTAGTACAAAGGAAAGAAGGGGTAAAGCTGGGGGATAAAGCCACGGGTATAGAGGGGGTAGTACAAAGGAAAGAAGGGGTAAAGCTGGGGGATAAAGACACGGGTATAGAGGGGGTAGTACAAAGGAAAGAAGGGGTAAAGCTGGGGGATAAAGACACGGGTATAGAGGGGGTAGTACAAAGGAAAGAAGGGGTAAAGCTGGGGGATAAAGACAGGGGTATAGAGGGGGGTAGTACAAAGGAAAGAAGGGGTAAAGCTGGGGGATAAAGACACGGGTATAGAGGGGGGTAGTACAAAGGAAAGAAGGGGTAAAGCTGGGGGATAAAGACACGGGTATAGAGGGGGGTAGTACAAAGGAAAGAAGGGATAAAATGAAAGAATAATGAAGAGAGGATATAAGAGGTGGTTGGGTTCTTTAATTCCAGAGGATAGTTAACATATAGCCTCTGGGAAAGACAGGGATATGTAGGTTAAGAGAAATGAGGAAATGAGAGAGCAGACTATGAGCTCAGGTGAATCCTTATGTCTTCCTTTAGTATTATAGGATAGATGACATCTGACAAAATCATCTGCCTTCTTATTCACTCTCTCATCTCTGGTCTTGGCACAGACCTAACGGAGGATCACTCAGCTCTTTTCCAGGCAGTGATACTGTCTACTATGACTCACATTAACCAGATGCCCTTTAATGTGCTCAGAACTGAAACAAGAGCACTACGTGATCAGCTGTACCAACCTGTACCAACTCCCTGGCAGGTACTTTCAGAAGAAAAGAGTGCTATGTAGAACCATTTGTCCCTGTCGGAGAACCATCTGAAAAAGGTTCCAGATAGGCCTCTATCAGTTCAGATAAAAAAACATTTTTGGTTACAAATAGCACCCTTTCAAAGATTATAGTCCTAGTTTTCTGGTATCCCCAGTTCCCCGCGGAAGAGAAAGCTATACATAAAAGGTGTCAGGTCCCATGGGTGTACAGGGTGTATAGCAGACGCGACATAGACTGCAGTATTACACAAACCAAAGGTGAACCACACCAGTGAGTATGGCAGTCAACTTATGGAACAGCGGGGACTGTGAAGCAACACAAACATTGGCACAGACACATACATACACACACACATGATAACATACACACTATACATACACATGGATTTAGTACTGTAGATATGCAGTAGTGGTGGAGTAGGGGCCTGAGGGCACACTGTGTGTTGTGAATGTATTGTAATGTTTTTAAATTGTATAAACTGCCTCAATTTTGCTGGACCTCAGGAAGAGTAAAGCAGCAGCTAATGGGGATCCATAATAAATAAGTACAAATAAATATAAAACAAACAAATAAATACAAAAAGAAATACCCAAGCTGACTACCTCTGAGGGGCTTAGAATGGGGTCAGCGAGAGGCTGTGCACCAGAATGCTATCCTCTTCTCTCCCGTCCTGCAGGAGTCCATTAGGTAATGACATAGTAAATCACTAGGTTACCCACTACTCCCCTTCACCCTGACATCAGCTCAGCTCAGCACAAGCATTTCATAACACTCGCATTAACATCTGCTAACCATGTGTATGTGACCAATAACATGTGATTTGATTTGAAACTACAGTCCTTACATCAGAGCCTCTAGGTTTAGGCTGAGCTTATCTCTGTGTCGCTGTGTCTCTGTCTCTCTGACCCATCTCCAACACGCCACAGATAACTCAGAGCGGTCAATATCTGAGATGACTAGTGTTATTGATATGACTGAGTGCAGAGTGTGGGAAAGGTGCTTTCCTTCTGGTGTCATGGCCGTGTGTGTATCACCATGGTAATGACATAGCTGTCCAATCACCCATCACGCTGTAAGTATAAACCGCTGCTCGTGTCCCTCAGTGGATCACTGGTGTAACTACACTAGTGTTTGTTTGTGTGTGTTTGTGCGTTTGTGTGTGTGTGTGGAGCCTACTATGCACATCAGATTGCAGACCCCTCCCTGTTGTCGTGTGAGTGATGTGTGTGAGTTATGTGTAAGAGTGATGTGTGTGAGTGATGTGTGTGAGTGAAGCGTATCCCATCTCCACTTATCAGACAGCTGTTTTGGCCCAACCATCCCAGCAATGTGTGTTAAAAGTCAACTGCTCTGCGTGGAACAAGTATTACCAGTAGACACTCCTGGTTATTTAAGTCTCCACAGTAGCCTACATCCTACACAGATCACTCAGTCTCGTAGTTCACAGACTTTGTATATACTTCCTAACCTCCCAGTGTATAGCAGATTGAACCAAAACCAACTCCAGGTCACAGAATGCACACTCAATGAATTCAAGTTGGAATTATATTGTTATAAGCCACTTATCCCTCCCATATCCATGAATTGCCTATGGGGGTTAGTAAGCAAAATGCCTGAAGGAGAATGGATTATATGTCTAGGAATGAATCGTATGAGTATACTAAACTAGTCTGCTGGGTTGTTATTGTCTGTTAGCCTACTGTGGGTAGAATCATTGTGTGTAGGCTATGCTGGGCTAGGGAGACTATTGTGTGTAGGCTATGCTGGGCTAGGGAGACTATTGTGAGAAGGCTATGCTGGGCTAGGGAGACTATTGTGAGTAGGCTATGCTGGGCTAGGGAGACTATTGTGAGTAGGCTATGCTGGGCTAGTGAGACTATTGTGTGTAGGCTATGCTGGGCTAGGGAGACTATTGTGTGTAGGCTATGCTGGGCTAGGGAGGCTATGCTGGGCTAGGGAGACTAGTGCTATGCTGGGCTAGTGTGAGACTATGCTGGGCTGGGAGACTGTAGGCTATGCTGGGCTAGGGAGACTATTGTGTGTAGGCTATGCTGGGCTAGGGAGGCTATGCTGGGCTAGGGAGACTATTGTGTGTAGGCTATGCTGGGCTAGGGAGACTATTGTGAGTAGGCTATGCTGGGCTAGGGAGACTATTGTGAGTAGGCTATGCTGGGCTAGGGAGGCTATTGTGTGTAGGCTATGCTGGGCTAGGGAGGCTATTGTGTGTAGGCTATGCTGGGCTAGGGAGACTATTGTGTGTAGGCTATGCTGGGCTAGGGAGACTTGTGTGTAGGCTATGCTGGGCTAGGGAGACTATTGTGTGTAGGCTATGCTGGGCTAGGGAGGCTATGCTGGGCTAGGGAGGCTAATGTGTGTAGGCTATGCTGGGCTAGGGAGGCTAATGTGTGTAGGCTATGCTGGGCTAGGGAGGCTATTGTGTGTAGGCTATGCTGGGCTAGGGAGGCTATTGTGTGTAGGCTATGCTGAGCTAGGGAGACTAATGTGTGTAGGCTATGCTGGGCTAGGGAGGCTATGCTGGGCTAGGGAGGCTATTGTGTGTAGGCTATGCTGGGCTAGGGAGACTAATGTGTGTAGGCTATGCTGGGCTAGGGAGGCTATTGTGTGTAGGCTATGCTGGGCTAGGGAGACTAATGTGTGTAGGCTATGCTGGGCTAGGGAGGCTATGCTGGGCTAGGGAGGCTATTGTGTGTAGACTATGCTGGGCTAGGGAGACTAATGTGTGTAGGCTATGCTGGGCTAGGGAGACTATTGTGTGTAGGCTATGCTGGGCTAGGGAGACTAATGTGTGTAGGCTATAAAAAATGCAGAATATGAACGGACTGGATATTTTCAACTATATGATTCTGAATCTGATTTTATCCACAACTGATATTAACTAACAAGGTGTGTATTATTGTTCTTATTGTTGGTTATGAATGAAAAAATATATATGTAATTAGCCTATATTGTTAATGTATTATCTGTAATAACCTAATAATAGACGTTGAAGGCTAAGGAACAAGAAATAGTGGTTGGAGTTGGCAAGAGTTTTTACTTTCCACTTCGGTGTTAATGTTGTTTTTGAACATCTATTTTAAATTTTCAAAAACCGCCACCATCGATATACGGATATGTGAATAGTAAAGCAAGTATTTTCAGGGCAACTGAGGTGTAGCGGGAGAGAGAGCGCGCGAGGGAGGGGGCGTGGGTCACCTTTTGTGGAAATACATCAACCAAGACTGCCACAAGCATCAGATTTCTGGTTGTGAGAGAGAGGGGGGATAGCGCTCGCTTTATTGAGAGAGACGGAGAGAGAGAGGGCGAGGGAGAAACAACTCTGGACGACTGAAGACTTGCTGCTGCCACAAATACATAAAGACAGAAACAGCTCAAGAAAAACAGCTAAATACATCTGTAAAAGTTACAGATCGAGCCATGGACGGGATGGTAGCATTTGGACGCGCTTCTCTCCTGTGCACCTTGCTGCTTTGCTTTTCATTGCAAGGTAAGACTTGGATTCCACGCGTCCCCGTCTGTTTTATATTAGAAAGTAAATGTTGTTTTCGCCCACTGCTGCTGGTTCCTCTTGGCTGGAGGCTATGAATCTCTTCATTGCCTGTACGGTTGTTTCTCCTTCAACTATCGCAGTGCGTTATATCATAGTAGGCTATGGACTGCGTATCACATTACGAAAGTGTTTTACATGCGTTCGTGGGTTATACAACTTTATTGTACCTTGTGCACATTTTGTTTCCTTTGGCAATTTGTTCTTGTCACCCGCTTTATGTGAAAACAACCTGTTATTGAGTGCCAGTCGGTGCCAAAATAACAGGTGTAAATCGAGACTTTGAAAATCTCGGCAGTTGTGTCTGGAGAAATGCTGGACTTGTCAGTGAACTATTTTTAAATTATTAGAGAAAAAATACTTACATGTAGGCCAACTCTTTGAACAAAGTGACGGATCATGTTAAATTCGTGAGATGTTTTAGGGGTTAACCCAGACCGCACTTTTCCTTTGTAGTCGTGTGGGAACCCCTTGCTCTGCAGTAGAGTGCACTTCCGAGCGCACAACGGACTGCAGTAGCCTGTAGCTGAGCCCCGGCGGCCTGTCTCGGCCGGAATGACCGCTATGTATTTGATCTATGATCAATGAGCTAGCTGTCCAGAATGCGTTGGATGGGGTGTGATGTACCTCGGACTATACCGAGTGTTATTCAATTGATTGATATGTGTGCCTTTATGAATTAAGGGTAGGCCTACTCACAACCTTACCGGTAGATAACACTAACCTTATGATTTATTTATAGTTTGCATTATCTGCCCCACATTTGAGCAACGTTTCATGCTTTCAAACGCTATCATTTAGTTTTTCCACTCCACTGTTCTCTTGTCTCGTATGGATAAAAAGGTTACTAGACTACATACATGTTGAGTTCTATAAATAACGAGTGCGGTTCTGTAGGCTGTTTGGTCTTTTAGGGTGGGGTGTGTCCATTTGGCCAAGGCACTGCATCTCTCTCTTTCTCTCTCCCCCTCTCTCTATACTTATCTATTGACCTCCCTCACCACTGCCTCTCACTCATCATCTTAACAAAACAAAAAACTAAAATATCTGCAACTTTCTGTCTTTCTCTTTTTTTCCTCCATCAAAAATCCCCCTCTTTATCTCCCCAATCTCTGCCTATCTGAGTTTAACTGGCTGGTGTTCAGCAACACCCCTCCCTCTCTCTACACCCATCCCTCCCTCTCTCTACACCCATCCCTCCCTCTCTCTACACCCATCCCTCCCTCTCTCTACACCCATCCCTCCCTCTCTCTACACCCATCCCTCATTTTCAATACACACATCCCCCCTCTCTCTACACCCATCCCTCCCTCTCTCTACACCCATCCCTCCTTGTCTCTGCATCCCTCAGTCTCTCCAGCTCCATTCATCCCTCCCTCGCTCTGCACCATCCTTCATTCTCTCCCTCTCCATCCCTTCCTCTCTCCAGCGACCCTCCCTTTTTCCTTTAAACCTCTACCACACCGTTCTCAGATCTCCACCCTGTCCTCTCCACCCCTGTCCTCTCCACCCCCCGTCCTCTCCCACCCCGTCCTCTCCACCCCCGTCCTCTCCACCCCGTCCTCTCCACCCCCGTCCTCTCCACCCCCGTCCTCTCCACCCCGTCCTCTCCACCCCGTCCTCTCCACCCCCCACTACCCCGTCCTCTCCACCCCCCCTCTCCACTACCCCGCCCTCTCCACCCCCCTCTCCACCCCGTCCTCTCCACCCCCCGTCCTCTCCACCTACCCCCGCCCTCTCCACCCCCGTCCTCTCCACCCCCGTCCTCTCCACCCCTGCTCCTCCTCCCTCCTCCCTCCATCCACTCTTCACCTGGTCTTTGAGACAGTTGTTCTCCGGGCTGTGTGACTGTGTGTATATGAGCCCAGTCCTTCATGATGCCACTGTGTAGACTGGGTGTCTGAGACTAAACAGGTGTCTGTACTAAAAGCCAAAGCCAGCTAATGGAAGGCCTGGTACCTCACTTAGGAGGCTGGATACAACAGTGGGTGGTCCCTTGATTGTAGCTAAGTGAGCTCCTGTTCTTAGCTCTTCCAGTCCCCACCCCTGGCCCTTTAGTCTGTACATAGGACAGTATGAAACACTAGTCCCCGCCTCCACAGCAACCAGTCCAGGTCCAAGACACGCCTGCAACACTCCCCTAAACTTTAGTGCAGTACGCCTCTCTCTCACTGTAAAAGGGGACAAGAATGCTCCCTCTCCTATCTTCCCTTAATCTCAACCCGACCCCTCCTCCCTCCAGCTCGTTTGTCTAATAATAGCATGTTTCTCTGTTGGCAGACTGTCTTACACACACACACACACACACACACACACACACACACACACACACACACACACACACTACAAAACTATTCCACGGTGCACCAAAAAGGACCCCAGGACACAACACCCCACACAGTGTGTGTGACACAAATATGCGGTGATGACATCAAGACCGTCCCAGTGTGCTTTGCATGCCTGTACTGACGGCAATGCAATTGACCTGTGACCGGTTGAACCGTACAGGTTGGAAATGTCTCCCTCGGCATACCATACAATGTCACCCAGAGTTAGAATCATCAACAGCCAAACTTCTAGAACAACGTCATGCCAGACAGGGATCAGAAAGATTTGTCAGATTGAGGATTATTTCTGATTAGGAAAGTTACTTTTCAACTAGTAAATGAGTGTATCACACCTGTTCTTTGCTCTGAGGCACTTGATGTGTTGGAAGTTCCAGAAGCTTCTCATCGGGGGAAAACACGTGTAGTACAGCAGTTGTCAAGGCTGTCGTAAGAACGGGACCAAGGCGCAGCGGATGTTGAGTTCCACATATTTCATTCAAAGAGAAACTGAAACAAAAACTAAATATATCAATAAACGAACAACTAAACGTGACTACGTGATGCACAAACGCGAAACAATATCCCACAAACACAGGTGGGAAAAATAGCTACTTAAATATGATCCCCAAATAGAGACAACGATTACCGGCTGTCTCTAATTGGGAATCATACAAAACACCAACATAGACAATATAAACTAGAACACAACATAGAAATGATAAACTAGAATAGCGTGACAGCAGTTGTCTATTGTAATTTGTTGTGTGGTTTTAGATCAACGTTGGTGGGTTTTGTTGGTAGAAAGGTGCTTTTGCTGCTTTCACATCCTAAAAGTGGTTGGCTGGCTGTACTGTACTGGCTGGCTGTACTGTCTCAGCCTTGCTCTCTTGTGGTGAGAGGGGGTGGGGTTGGTTGAGGAAGGGTGAGGGGGGGCTCACTGAGAAGGGTGGGGTCGAGTTAGGAAGGGTGAGAGGGGTCACTGAGAAGGGTGGGGTCAGGTGAGGAAGGGTGAGGTGGGGGGTGGGTCACTGAGGAGGGTGGCAGAGAGAATCGTGGAGACAGGCTGTCAGCTGAGTTCAAGGTGCTGTAGGAAACTCTGAGCTTCCACCCTTTGTCTATCAACTCCTTAATTCCCCCAGTCATTTCCTTGCTTTAATTTCTACTTGTCCCGTCGGCATCAAACACCCCCCCCCCCCGCTGCCATGTGTAATTATTATGGTATTAGGGCAGAGAAATTAAAAGCCTGCCATTTAGCCAGTGGAGATAAAAGCCAGTGGGCTTCTTCAAGCTCTTTTTAAGGGGGTTAGGGGCGCTGATGGTATTCTAAGTTAGCACACACACACACACACACACACACACACACACACACACACACACACACACACACGATCGCGCGCGCCATATAGATTCCTCTTATTGTGCAACAGCTCTAAACAATGATAACTAACACCACTCTGAGTGACAGGTCGATAAGGGCTGTTTTGAGGGAGCGAGCTGGTGTTTGCCTCCTTTGTTGTTTAACCTGGGGGTGTACAGATAGATGTAGGATCTTAATTTGATCACTCTTTTGTTGCTGAGAATTTTCTGGAGAAATGTAAACTTGTAGTGTATTTGAGTTTTAAAAAGGCTTCTAAAGTGTGTAATTTATACTCTGAAATGTCAGACTTAATTTGCCCTAACAAAAATGTATCAACCCCTACAAAAATGTCCATTAATTATAATTCACTTAAGAATTCCCATTTCCTGTTGCTGCAGGATTGTTTTCCTGCTGTAGAAAACTGGCTCAAATTAAGGTCCTACCTTTGTAGGTGCAGGAGCACTGGGACTGCTATTAGTTTGGGTGATTCATGCTTCTCCACTGGGTTTGGGTTAGAGGAGAGATAGATGGAGACGGAGCTGAACTCTGAACTCTCATATAGTAATGATTGGTATTCCTATGGACAGGTTGGAGCTCGTCCTGAGTGTCTGTGCATTCAAACATTATTTCTCTGGCAGAGAGGGGCTGCCTCTTCACAACACAATGGTGCTAATCCAAAAACACACAAGACTTTACAACGTTGGGCCCCATTCACCACCAAGACACCGTACTACAACGGTTGAGCTGCGGCCCATTCATACATCCACCTCATTTCAGTGGTTTGGCAGCTTTCCTTTCATGTTATATATGCCACTGTAGTGGTTACTCTCTGCTGGGTTCATGTAGACCACATTGGAACAATGAAGCTTTCTGCATAGTGGGCTCTCCAAGATGGCGTAGCAGTCGGACGTGTGTTTTGTCTTGTCCCGTCCTGTATAGTGTAAATATAGTTTTTCCTCGTTTTTTTCTGTATATATTTCGTACATATTTTAATCTCACTTTCCAACTACAGGCTGAATATACTCTCCTGCAACCCGCATCACCCAATGTGGTACGGATCTGCTTTTTCTATACTTTAGAATCGGAACCCTCATCAGAAGCTAGCCGCTAACTAGCTACTAGCTAGCCACTGCTAGCGGTCTTCAACGCTAACTAGGACACCAGCGCTACATCTACCCAAAGCATATCAGACTGCTTTTTCTCTACCACATCTCCGGATTCCTACCGCAAGCTCTGAACCTTTATACCGGATCATCGTAAATAGCTAGCTGCAATCCGAGTGGCTACTCCTGGCTAACGTCTCTGTCCCAGAGCAAGCACCAGTTAGCCTGGAGCTAGCCTCGAGCTAAGCCCATCTCCCGACTAGCCGAAGAGGTCCAAAAATACCTAATTTGCCAATTGGCCTGGACCCTCTACTGACCCTCTACTGCCGACACGGAGCCCCGCCGATCCATCACGACTGGTCCGCCGACATAATCGTCCGAGGGGTTTCAACAGGCTTTTCCGCTGCGACATCGCCAAAGATCCATCTGCTGGCCAAGGCCCGCGAGCTTTCTGAATCGCTGTATCTCCAGCTCACCGCATGAAGAGGAATAAACAGACTCACCCCATCGCGACGTCCCCAAAGGTTAACTCTCTAGCCCTCCCTATCTCCCTGCTTGCTAATTCGGCCTGCTAACGGCTAGCTTGTCAAGCTCCGGTCCGCTAACTGCTACCTTGTCTAGCTCGGGCCTACGAACTGTTAGCTTGTTAGCACAGGCCTGCTAACCGTCTGAACCACCGCGTCCCAATCACTCTCTGACCCCATTTACTTTCTATCTCTTTTTGATTTTTAATTTGTTTATACCTTCCGGAAACCTGCCTCACCCAATGTGATACGGAATCGCTATTACTTTTACTCTTATTTTTATTTTTATGACACACTCAAGAACCTCCAGACGCTAACCAGCTAACTAGCTACAAGCTAGTTAGTCATTGTTAGTTTATTTTAAAAACCTGGATAACACTCGCCAGCCCAGCCCCCCTGCCCATCCACCGCTGCCCCCTGGACACTGATCTCTTGGCTACATAGCTGACGCACGCTGGACTGTCCATTAATCACGGTACTCCTTTCTGCTTGTTTGTCTTACCTGTCGGCCCCGTTGCCTAGTCAGCGCCATTTTACCTGCTGTTTGTTGTGCTAGCGGATTAGCCTCGCCTACTGTTTTTAGCTAGCTTTCCAAATTCAACACCTGTGATTACTGTATGCCTCGCTGTATGTCTCTCTCAGATGTCAATATGCCTTGTATACTGTTGTTCAGGTTAGTTATAATTGTTTTAGTTCACAATGGAGCCCCTAGACCCACTCTGCATACCCCTGTTACCTCCTTTGTCCCACCTCCCACACATGCGGTGACCTCACCCATTACAACCAGCATGTCCAGAGATACAACCTGTCTCATCATCACCCAGTGCCTGGGCTTACCTCCGCTGTACCCGCACCCCACCATACCCCTGTCTGCGCATTATGCCCTGAATATATTCTACCATGCCCAGAAACCTGCTCCTCTTATCCTCTGCCCCCAACGCTCTAGGCGACCAGTTTTGATAGCCTTTAGCCGCACCCTCATACTACTCCTTCTCTGTTCCGCGGGTGATGTGGAGGTAAACCCAGGCCCTGCATGTCCCCAGGTACCCTCATTTGTTGACTTCTGTGATCGAAAAAGCCTTGGTTTTATGCATGTCAACATCAGAAGCCTCCTCCCTAAGTTTGTTTTACTCACTGCTTTAGCACACTCTGCTAACCCTGATGTCCTTGCCGTGTCTGAATCCTGGCTCAGGAAGGCCACCAAAAATTCAGAGATTTCCATACCCAACTATAACATCTTCCGTCAAGATAGAACTACCAAAGGGGGCGGAGTTGCAGTCTACTGCAGAGATAGCCTGCAAAGTAATGTCATACTTTCCAGGTCCATACCCAAACAGTTCGAACTACTAATTTTGAAAATTACCTTCTCCAGAAATAAGTCTCTCACTGTTGCCGCCTGCTACCGGCCACCCTCAGCTCCCAGCTGTGCCCTGGACACCATTTGTGAATTGATCGCCCCCCATCTAGCTTCAGAGTTTGTTCTGTTAGGTGACCTAAACTGGGATATGCTTAACACCCCGGCAGTCCTACAATGTAAGCTAGATGCCCTCAATCTCACTCAAATCATCAAGGAACCCACCAGGTACAACCCTAACTCTGTAAACAAGGGCACCCTCATAGACGTCATCCTGACCAACTGGCCCTCCAAATACACCTCCGCTGTCTTCAACCAGGATCTCAGCGATCACTGCCTCATTGCCTGTATCCGCCACGGAGCCGCAGTCAAACGACCACCCCTCATCACTGTCAAACGCTCCCTAAAACACTTCTGTGAGCAGGCCTTTCTAATCGACCTGGCCCGGGTATCCTGGAAGGACATTGACCTCATCCCGTCAGTTGAGGATGCCTGGTCATTCTTTAAAAGTAACTTCCTCACCATTTTAGATAAGCATGCTCCGTTCAAAAAATGCAGAACCAAGAACAGATACAGCCCTTGGTTCACTCCAGACCTGACTGCCCTCGACCAGCACAAAAACATCCTGTGGCGGACTGCAATAGCATCGAATAGCCCCTGTGATATGCAACTGATCAGGGAAGTCAGGAACCAATACACGCAGTCAGTCAGGAAAGCTAAGGCCAGCTTCTTCAGGCAGAAGTTTGCATCCTGTAGCTCCAACTCCAAAAAGTTCTGGGACACTGTGAAGTCCATGGAGAACAAGAGCACCTCCTCCCAGCTGCCCACTGCACTGAGGCTAGGTAACACGGTCTCCACCGATAAATCCACGATTATCGAAAGCTTCAATAAGCACTTCTCAACGGCTGGCCATGCCTTCCGCCTGGCTACTCCAACCTCGGCCAACAGCTCCGCCCCCCCGCAGCTCCTCGCCCAAGCCTCTCCAGGTTCTCCTTTACCCAAATCCAGATAGCAGATGTTCTGAAAGAGCTGCAAAACCTAGACCCGTACAAATCAGCTGGGCTTGACAATCTGGACCCTCTATTTCTGAAACTATCTGCCGCCATTGTCGCAACCCCTATTACCAGCCTGTTCAACCTCTCTTTCATATCGTCTGAGATCCCCAAGGATTGGAAAGCTGCCGCAGTCATCCCCCTCTTCAAAGGGGAGACACCCTGGACCCAAACTGCTATAGACCTATATCCATCCTGCCCTGCCTATCTAAGGTCTTGAAAGCCAAGTCAACAAACAGGTCACTGACCATCTCGAATCCCACCGTACCTTCTCCGCTGTGCAATCTGGTTTCCGAGCCGGTCACGGGTGCACCTCAGCCACGCTCAAGGTACTAAACGATATCATTACCGCCATCGATAAAAGACAGTACTGTGCAGCCGTCTTCATCGACCTCGCCAAGGCTTTCGACTCTGTCAATCACCATATTCTTATCGGCAGACTCAATAGCCTCGGTTTCTCGGATGACTGCCTTGCCTGGTTCACCAATTACTTTGCAGACAGAGTTCAGTGTGTCAAATCGGAGGGCATGCTGTCCGGTCCTCTGGCAGTCTCTATGGGGGTGCCACAGGGTTAAATTCTCGGGCCGACTCTTTTCTCTGTATATATCAATGATGTTGCTCTTGCTGCGGGCGATTCCCTGATCCACCTCTACGCAGACGACACCATTCTATATACTTTCGGCCCGTCATTGGACACTGTGCTATCTAACCTCCAAACGAGCTTCAATGCCATACAGCACTCCTTCCGTGGCCTCCAACTGCTCTTAAACGCGAGTAAAACCAAATGCATGCTTTTCAACCGATCGCTGCCTGCACCCGCATGCCCGACTAGCATCACCACCCTGGATGGTTCCGACCTTGAATATGTGGACATCTATAAGTACCTAGGTGTCTGGCTAGACTGCAAACTCTCCTTCCAGACTCACATCAAACATCTCCAATCGAAAATCAAATCAAGAGTCGGCTTTCTATTCCGCAACAAAGCCTCCTTCACTCACGCCGCCAAGCTTACCCTAGTAAAACTGACTATCCTACCGATCCTCGATTTCGGCGATGTCATCTACAAAATGGCTTCCAACACTCTACTCAGCAAACTGGATGCAGTCTATCATAGTGCCATCCGTTTTGTCACCAAAGCACCTTATACCACCCACCACTGCGACTTGTATGCTCTAGTCGGCTGGCCCTCGCTACATATTCGTCGCCAGACCCACTGGCTCCAGGTCATCTACAAGTCCATGCTAGGTAAAGCTCCGCCTTATCTCAGTTCACTGGTCACGATGGCAACACCCATCCGTAGCACACGCTCCAGCAGGTGTATCTCACTGATCATCCCTAAAGCCAACACCTCATTTGGCCGCCTTTCGTTCCAGTACTCTGCTGCCTGTGATTGGAACGAACTGCAAAAATCGCTGAAGTTGGAGACTTTTATCTCCCTCACCAACTTCAAACATCAGCTATCCGAGCACAGCTAACCGATCGCTGCAGCTGTACATAGTCTATTGGTAAATAGCCCACCCATTTTCACCTACCTCATTCCCATACTGTTTTTATACTGTTTTTTTATTTATTTATTTACTTTTCTGCTCTTTTGCACACCAATATCTCTACCTGTACATGACCATCTGATCATTTATCACCCCAGTGTTAATCTGCAAAATTGTATTATTCGCCTACCTCCTCATGCCTTTTGCACACATTGTATATAGACTGCCCATTTTTTTTTCTACTGTGTTATTGACTTGTTTATTGTTTACTCCATGTGTAACTCTGTGTTGTCTGTTCACACTGCTATGCTTTATCTTGGCCAGGTCGCAGTTGCAAATGAGAACTTGTTCTCAACTAGCCTACCTGGTTAAATAAAGGTGAAATAAAAAAATAAAAAATAAATCCTCATGATAGTGGATGAGCGTTACTGGGTTTAAGTCGTCCTAACCTTTTCAAATCCAAACTAGTGCTCTTTCTTATCTCTCTGTGGTTTGTTCTCTGTGAAACCCCATGGTGGGAGAAATTCTTACAGCCCAGTTGGTGAATTGGCAGCAGGCAGGCAGGCATCTGGTTATGAAATGACAGGTTTCACGTGGTTAATCCTAGTTTGAAGTCAGTTAGCGGAGGATGTGGTTCACAGAAACACTCCTCAGAGCTTTTCATCCTAATATCATCAAAGGTCTTCAGAAAGAGCAGCTAGAGCCATGATTAGAATGCTGGGATGCGGACACACACACACACACACACACACACACACACACACACACACACACACACACACACACACACACACACACACACACACACACACATCCATAAACACATGCTTTAATAGTTAGGATGAACTTGGTCACTGTTCTAACTTCTCTCTTACCCTATATCCTGTCTGTCTCTCTCCCTCTGTCTCAATCCTCCCTTCTTCTCCTCCCTCGCTCTAGACCTTTGTTGTTTTGGGTAATGGTGGCTCACTGGAGGGAGTCGTTGATGTGTATTGATGTTTGTGGTGATTTACTGTGTTGTGTTTGGAGCTACTGCTTTTGTGCACAGCCCAGAGAGGATACTGGGATGAAGGTCCTGCTGTGATGTGTGCGTTGGATAGGGTGCTGGCCTGGGATGTGTTTAAATCCAACCTGGGAGATGTTTGACCCCAGCTTTAGGACTTATTTTTTCATTACTTAAAAATAAGACACCCAGTGTTTATTCACCTCTCTCTCTCTCTCTCTCTCTCTCTCTCTCTCTCTCTCTCTCTTTCTACTCCCTTCCCTCTCTGTTTCCTCAGCAAACATCCCAGTGTTTATTCACCTCTCTCTCTCTCTCTCTCTCTCTCTCTCTCTCTCTCTCTCTCTCTCTCTCTTTCTATATTTCTCTCTCTCACTTTCATTCTCTCTCTCTCTTTCTTTCTTTCTTTCTTTTATTCTCTCTCTCTCTCTCTCACACTTTATTTCTTTCTTTTATTCTCTCTCTCTCTCTCTCACACTTTATTTCTTTCTTTTATTCTCTCTCTCTCTCTCTCTCTTTATTTCTCTTTATTCTTCTCTCTCTCTCTCTCTCTCTGCCCTCTTTCTGTTCTATTCCATCCACTTTCATTCTTCTCTTTTATTCTTTCTTTCTTTCTCTCTTCTCTCACAACAGTCTTGAACAGTAAACACACTACAGGGTTCAAAGAGAAGGAGAGGGACAGAGAGAGATTGGGGAGGGAGGGAGAGGGACAGAGAGAGATTGGGGAGGGAGGGAGAGGGACAGAGAGAGATTGGGGAGGGAGGGAGAGGGACATAGAGAGATTGGGGAGGAGGGAGAGGACAGAGAGAGATTGGGGAGGGAGGGAGAGAGGGAGAGACAGAGAGAGATTGGGGAGGGAGGGAGAGGGACAGAGAGAGATTGGGGGAGGGAGAGAGGAGAGGGACAGAGAGAGATTGGGGAGGGAGGGAGAGAGATTAGAGGGACAGAGAGAGATTGGGGAGGGAGGGAGAGGGAGAGAGGACAGAGAGAGATTGGGGGAGAGGGAGGGAGAGAGATTAGAGAGGGACAGAGAGAGATTGGGGAGGGAGGGAGAGGGACAGAGAGAGATTGGGGAGGGAGGGAGAGAGGTTAGAGGGACAGAGAGATTGGGGGAGGGAGGGGGGAGAGGAGGGAGAGAGAGAGATTGGGGAGGGAGGGAGAGAGAGGAGACAGAGGAGAGAGATTGGGGAGGGAGGGAGAGAGGGACAGAGAGAGATTGGGGAGAGAGAGATGGGGAGGGGAGAGAGAGATTGGGGAGGGAGGGAGAGGGACAGAGAGAGATTGGGGAGGGAGGGAGAGAGGTTAGAGGGACAGAGAGAGATTGGGGAGGGAGGGAGAGAGGTTAGAGGGACAGAGAGAGATTGGGGAGGGAGGAGAGAGGAGGGGAGGGAGGGACAGAGAGAGATTGGGGAGGGGGAGAGGGACAGAGAGAGGGGGAGGGAGGGAGAGGGACAGAGAGAGATTGGGGAGGGAGGGAGAGAGGTTAGAGGGACAGAGAGAGATTGGGAGGGAGGGAGAGAGGGACAGAGAGAGATTGGGGAGGGAGGGAGAGGGACAGAGGGAGGGAGAGAGGTTAGAGGGACAGAGAGAGATTGGGGAGGGAGGAGAGGGACAGAGAGAGATTGGGGAGGGAGGGAGAGAGATTAGAGGGACAGAGAGAGATTGGGGATTGGGAGGAGATTAGAGGGACAGAGGGGAGAGAGGGGAGGGACAGAGAGAGATTGAGAGAGGAGAGACAGAGAGAGAGATTGGGGAGGGAGGGAGAGAGATTAGAGGGACAGAGAGAGATTGGGGAGGGAGGGAGAGAGATTAGAGGGACAGAGAGAGATTGGGGAGAGGGAGGGAGGATTAGAGGGACAGAGAGAGATTGGGGAGGGAGGGGAGAGAGAGATTAGAGGGACAGAGAGAGATTGGGGAGGGAGGGAGAGAGATTAGAGGGACAGAGAGAGATTGGGGAGGGAGGAGAGAGATTAGAGGGACAGAGAGAGATTGGGGAGGGAGGGAGAGATTAGGGGACAGAGAGAGAGAGGGACAGAGAGAGATTGGGGAGGGAGGGAGAGAGGGAGGAGGGACAGAGAGAGATTGGGGAGAGGGACAGAGAGAGATTGGGGAGGGACAGAGAGAGATTGGGGAGAGGAGGAGAGAGAGATTAGAGGGACAGAGAGAGATTGGGGAGGGAGGGAGAGAGATTAGAGGGACAGAGAGAGATTGGGGAGGGAGGGAGAGAGATTAGAGGGACAGAGAGAGATTGGGGGAGGGAGGAGGGACAGAGAGAGAGATTGGGGAGGGAGGGAGAGAGATTAGAGGGACAGAGAGAGATTGGGGAGGGAGGGAGAGAGATTAGAGGGACAGAGAGAGATTGGGGAGGGAGGAGAGATTAGAGGGACAGAGAGAGATTGGGGGGAGGGAGGGAGAGAGATTAGAGGGACAGAGAGAGAGAGATTAGGGGAGAGAGGGAGAGAGAGATTAGAGGGACAGAGAGAGATTGGGGAGGGAGGGAGAGAGATTAGAGGGACAGAGAGAGATTGGGGAGGGAGGGAGAGAGATTAGAGGGACAGAGAGAGATTGGGGAGGGAGGGAGAGAGATTAGAGGGACAGAGAGAGATTGGGGAGGGAGGGAGAGAGAGGGACAGAGAGAGATTGGGGAGAGAGAGATTGGGGACAGACAGAGAGGGAGGAGAGAGAGATTAGAGGGACAGAGAGAGATTGGGGAGGGAGGGAGAGAGATTAGAGGGACAGAGAGAGATTGGGGAGGGAGGGAGAGAGGTTAGAGGGACAGAGAGAGATTGGGGAGGGAGGGAGAGAGGTTAGAGGGACAGAGAGAGATTGGGGAGGGAGGGAGAGAGATTAGAGGGACAGAGAGAGATTGGGGAGGGAGGGAGAGAGGTTAGAGGGACAGAGAGAGATTGGGGAGGGAGGGAGAGAGATTAGAGGGACAGAGAGAGATTGGGGAGGGAGGGAGAGAGGTTAGAGGGACAGAGAGAGATTGGGACAGAGAGGGGGGGAGAGAGGGAGAGGGACAGAGAGAGATTGGGGAGGGAGGGAGAGAGAGGGACAGAGAGAGATTGGGGAGGGAGGGAGAGAGGTTAGAGGGACAGAGAGAGATTGGGGAGGGAGGGAGAGAGGTTAGAGGGACAGAGAGATTGGGGAGGGAGGGAGAGAGATTAGAGGGACAGAGAGAGATTGGGGAGGGAGGGAGAGGTTAGAGGGACAGAGAGAGATTGGGGAGGGAGGGAGAGAGAGAGACAGAGAGAGATTGGGGAGGGAGGGAGAGAGATTAGAGGGACAGAGAGAGATTGGGGAGGGGAGGGAGAGAGATTAGAGGGACAGAGAGAGATTGGGGAGGGAGGGAGAGAGATTAGAGGGACAGAGAGAGATTGGGGAGGGAGGGAGAGAGGTTAGAGGGACAGAGAGAGATTGGGGGGAGGGAGGGAGAGGGACAGAGAGAGAGATTGGGGAGGGAGGGAGAGAGATTAGAGGGACAGAGAGAGATTGGGGAGGGAGGGAGAGAGGTTAGAGGGACAGAGAGAGATTGGGGAGGAGGGAGAGAGATTAGAGGGACAGAGAGAGATTGGGGAGGGAGGGAGAGAGGTTAGAGGGACAGAGAGAGATTGGGGAGGGAGGGAGAGAGAGAGAGAGGGGACAGAGAGAGATTGGGGAGGGAGGGAGAGAGGTTAGAGGGACAGAGAGAGATTGGGGAGGGAGGGAGAGAGGTTAGAGGGACAGAGAGAGATTGGGGAGGGAGGGAGAGAGGTTAGAGGGACAGAGAGAGATTGGGGAGGGAGAGGAGAGAGAGTTAGAGGGACAGAGAGAGATTGGGGAGGGAGGGAGAGAGGTTAGAGGGACAGAGAGAGATTGGGGAGGGAGGGAGAGAGGTTAGAGGGACAGAGAGAGATTGGGGAGGGAGGGGGAGGGAGGGAGAGGAGAGGGACAGAGAGAGATTGGGGAGGGAGGGAGAGAGATTAGAGGGACAGAGAGAGATTGGGGAGGGAGGGAGAGAGGTTAGAGGGACAGAGAGAGATTGGGGAGGGAGGGAGAGAGGGAGAGGGACAGAGAGAGATTGGGGAGGGAGGGAGAGGGACAGAGAGAGATTGGGGAGGGAGGGAGAGAGGTTAGAGGGACAGAGAGAGATTGGGGAGGGAGGGAGAGAGGTTAGAGGGACAGAGAGAGATTGGGGAGGGAGGAGAGAGATTAGAGGGACAGAGAGAGATTGGGGAGGGAGGGAGAGAGATTAGAGGGACAGAGAGAGATTGGGGAGGAGGGAGAGAGGTTAGAGGGACAGAGAGAGATTGGGGAGGGAGGGAGAGAGATTAGAGGGACAGAGAGAGATTGGGGAGGGAGGGAGAGAGATTAGAGGGACAGAGAGAGATTGGGGAGGGAGGGGGAGAGGAGGGAGAGAGGTTAGAGGGACAGAGAGAGATTGGGGAGAGAGGGAGAGGAGGGACAGAGAGAGGGGATTGGGGAGGGAGGGAGAGATTAGAGGGACAGAGAGAGATTGGGGAGGGAGGGAGAGAGGTTAGAGGGACAGAGAGAGATTGGGGAGGGAGGGAGAGAGATTAGAGGGACAGAGAGAGATTGGGGAGGGAGGGAGAGAGAGTTAGAGGGACAGAGAGAGATTGGGGAGGGAGGGAGAGAGGTTAGAGGGACAGAGAGAGATTGGGGAGGGAGGGAGAGAGGTTAGAGGGACAGATAGAGATTGGGGAGGGAGGGAGAGAGGTTAGAGGGACAGAGAGAGATTGGGGAGGGAGGGAGAGAGGTTAGAGGGACAGGGAGAGAGATTGGGGAGGGAGGGAGAGAGGTTAGAGGGACAGAGAGAGATTGGGGAGGGAGGGAGAGAGGTTAGAGGGACAGAGAGAGATTGGGGAGGGAGGGAGAGAGGTTAGAGGGACAGAGAGAGATTGGGGAGAGAGGGAGAGGACAGAGAGAGATTGGGGAGGGAGGGAGAGAGGTTAGAGGGACAGAGAGAGATTGGGGAGAGGAGGGAGAGAGGAGAGGGACAGAGAGAGATTTGGGAGGGAGGGAGAGAGGTTAGAGGGACAGAGAGAGATTGGGGAGGGAGGGAGAGGATTAGAGGGACAGAGAGAGATTGGGGAGGGAGGGAGAGAGGGAGAGGGACAGAGAGAGATGGGGAGGGAGGGAGAGAGGTTAGAGGGACAGAGAAAGATTGGGGAGGGAGGGAGAGGAGAGGGACAGAGAGAGATTGGGGAGGGAGGGAGAGAGGGAGAGGGACAGAGAGAGATTGGGGAGGGAGGGAGAGAGGTTAGAGGGACAGAGAGAGATTGGGGAGGGAGGGAGAGAGGTTAGAGGGACGGAGAGAGATTGGGGAGGGAGGGAGAGAGGTTAGAGGGACGGAGAGAGATTGGGGAGGGAGGGAGAGAGGTTAGAGGGACGGAGAGAGATTGGGGAGGGAGGGAGAGAGGTTAGAGGGACAGAGAGAGATTGGGGAGGGAGGGAGAGAGGTTAGAGGGACAGAGAGAGATTGGGGAGGGAGGGAGAGAGGTTAGAGGGACAGAGAGAGATTGGGGAGAGAGGGAGAGGGACAGAGAGAGATTGGGGAGGGAGGGAGAGAGGTTAGAGGGACAGAGAGAGATTGGGGAGGGAGGGAGAGAGGTTAGAGGGACAGAGAGAGATTGGGGAGGGAGGGAGAGAGGTTAGAGGGACAGAGAGAGATTTGGGAGGGAGGGAGAGAGGTTAGAGGGACAGAGAGAGATTGGGGAGGGAGGGAGAGAGGGGACAGAGAGGGACAGAGAGAGATTGGGGAGGGAGGGAGGAGAGGGAGAGGGACAGAGAGAGAGATTGGGGAGGGAGGGAGAGAGGTTAGAGGGACAGAGAAAGATTGGGGAGGGAGGGAGAGAGGTTAGAGGGACAGAGAGAGATTGGGGAGGGAGGGAGAGAGGGAGAGGGACAGAGAGAGATTGGGGAGGGAGGGAGAGAGGTTAGAGGGACAGAGAGAGATTGGGGAGGGAGGGAGAGAGGGAGAGGGACAGAGAGAGATTGGGGAGGGAGGGAGAGAGGTTAGAGGGACAGAGATAGATACGAAGAGGGGAAGTTGACTACTAGTGCCTTTGATTTCTCCATGGTTGCTGCTTCAAGGCTATCTTGTCATTAGTGGCTTCATGGGGTTTTAAGGGGAGGAAGGAAACAGAGAGGATGAGAGAGAGAGAATGAGATCAAGGGATAGGACGAGGGGTGATTACAGCTGACTATTGTGCTACTGCAGTTCCCGATTGTTTTGTTGTCTCAAGGGAGGAAGATGATAAAGATGATGATCGTGAAGAGAGGTGGCCGGGGGGTCGTAGGTCATTTCAAGTGCAGCCTTGAAAGGAGAAGGAATGGGAGTTGGGGGGCTGTATTGCAAGGAACATTTAAAATTCAAAAGTTATTTGGGAAGATAAGGTTAAGTGCTGCCGATGCATTGATTGGCAGTGCAGTAGAAAAATGCTGCGACAAAGAGCCTTCATTCAGGATCTATGGGGCTTTTTAGGCATTCAGCACACACAGAGAGGAGGGTTTGGCTATTAGAGCTACATATAAATATGTGTCAGGCAGTGTGGGAGAGAGAGCATATCATGGCCTACAAATTCCATCTATTGCAGGCTACAACATGGCAACCCCCACTCGTGTTTCTTGGTCAGCAGTTGTTCCTGGTTTGTCCAGACTGGAAGAGGGAGATGCACACATGTTCACAGACACACACACACACACACACACACACACACACACACACACACACACACACACACACACACACACACACATACACACACACACACACACACACACACACACACACGTGCGAAAAGTCAGAATTAGGAATACCAATTAGGAAGTCTGTGGAAAACCCCATGATCTGCGGGGCGGATCAGTTTACCGGCAGACAAGAAACCCTAACCCCTCTGGACGTCCCCCGTCTCCCCTGTCTGTCTGCCTGTTCTGAGCTGGGTCTTGGGTCTGTCTGCCTGTTCTGAGCTGGGTCTGTCTGCCTGTTCTGAGCTGGGTCTTGGGTCCTGTGGGAGCTTCTCAAGCTGTTGCTTCTCAGACGCCAACAGTTGCCTCAACAGCAGTTGTAGAACCCTTCTCAAACACGAACCCCTCTCCTCTCCCACCCTGTCACCCTGTGTCCTTTCACACCATGCAGCATGCTACAGGCTGAGGACGGAACTAGAGGAAGGCTGCATAGACAGTTAGTGGACCTTGTGTGTTTCCCCCCTGACTAACGTGGTTGTTTCAGGACTCACATTAGAGCTGTGTTTAGGAGTGGTCTTTACATGGTAGACTAAGGTTTAGGAGTGGTCTTTACATGGTAGACTAAGGTTTAGGAGTGGTCTTTACATGGTAGACTAAGGTTTAGGAGAGGGTGTGAGTGGATGTTGTGTGTGTTGAACGTACCCCTGACTAACATGTTTGTTTCAGGACTCACATTAGAGCTGTGTTTAGGAGTGGTCTTTACATGGTAGACTAAGGTTTAGGAGAGAGTGTGAGTGGATGTTGTGTGTTTCCCCCCTGACTAACATGTTTGTTTCAGGACTCACATTAGAGCTGTGTTTAGGAGTGGTCTTTACATGGTAGACTAAGGTTTAGGAGAGAGTGTGAGTGGATGTTGTGTGTTTCCCCCCTGACTAACGTGGTTGTTTCAGGACTCACATTAGAGCTGTGTTTAGGAGTGGTCTTTACATGGTAGACTAAGGTTTAGGAGTGGTCTTTACATGGTAGGCTAAGGTTTAGGAGTGGTCTTTACATGGTAGACTAAGGTTTAGGAGAGGGTGTGAGTGGATGTTGTGTGTTTCCCCCCTGACTAACATGTTTGTTTCAGGACTCACATTAGAGCTGTGTTTAGGAGTGGTCTTTACATGGTAGGCTAAGGTTTAGGAGTGGTCTTTACATGGTAGACTAAGGTTTAGGAGAGAGTGTGAGTGGATGTTGTGTGTTTCCCCCCTGACTAACATGTTTGTTTCAGGACTCACATTAGAGCTGTGTTTAGGAGTGGTCTTTACATGGTAGACTAAGGTTTAGGAGTGGTCTTTACATGGTAGGCTAAGGTTTAGGAGTGGTCTTTACATGGTAGACTAAGGTTTAGGAGTGGTCTTTACATGGTAGACTAAGGTTTAGGAGTGGTCTTTACATGGTAGGCTAAGGTTTAGGAGTGGTCTTTACATGGTAGACTAAGGTTTAGGAGAGGGTGTGAGTGGATGTTGTGTGTTTCCCCCCTGACTAACATGTTTGTTTCAGGACTCACATTAGAGCTGTGTTTAGGAGTGGTCTTTACATGGTAGACTAAGGTTTAGGAGAGGGTGTGAGTGGATGTTGTGTGTTTCCCCCCTGACTAACGTGGTTGTTTCAGGACTCACATTAGAGCTGTGTTTAGGAGTGGTCTTTACATGGTAGACTAAGGTTTAGGAGAGGGTGTGAGTGGATGTTGTGTGTTTGAACGCACCCCTTGCTGAGTGAGTTGTTTGCCCCTCGTCAGTCAGTCAGTGGCAGCCCTGTTAAGCTTAAGGAGTGGTCAACAAATGGTTGTTGTGTAACAGGGGTTCTTTTCAATCTTATCGCCATCCCATGGAATGTGACAAAGAGTTCACCAAGCTAAAGAGCTGTTTGTGTTTGTGTGTGTGTGTGTGTGTGTGTGTGTGTGTGTGATGCAGGGATTTACTACTATTATTACTATTTTTTCTTCTTTCATCTCCAATCTCCAGTTCAATGTTGTCTCATTCTGTTGAAGGAGAACATATACATTCCTCTGTGTGAGACATTTCTCCTGCTTTATAATGTAGTTAATGGTTAGCTGGACATGGTTAACCTCACTGTTTGACAAACCGTGCTATATAAATTATTTACGGAGAGGAAGAGCAGGAGGACAGGTCGCAGGAGGACAGGTGAAGCAGGAGGACAGGTGGAGCAGGAGGACAGGTAAAACAGGAGGAGAGCTGGAGCGGTGGAATAGGAGGAGAGGTAGAGCAGGAGGAGAGGTGGAAGAGAGAGACAGACTCGAAGCATACAGGAGGGTGTGTGTGATCATGTGTGTGTTCACGCCAATTTCAGCTTGTGTGTGTATGAAAGTGTACTGTACTGTATACATATGTTTTTTTGTAACTGTGTGTGTGTGTGTGTGTGTGTGTGTGTGTGTGTGTGTGTGTGTGTGTGTGTGTGTGTTTGTGTTTGTATACAGTAGAGGTCGACCGATTAATCGGAATGGCCAATTAATTAGGGCCGATTTCAAGTTTTCATAACAATTGGTAATCTGCATTTTTGGACACTGATTATGGCCGATTACATTGCACTCCACGAGGAGACTGCGTGGCAGGCTGACTACCTGTTACGGGAGTGCAGCAAGGAGCCACGGTAAGCTGCTTGCTAGCATTAAACTTATCTTATAAAAAACAATCAATCTTAACATAATCACTAGTTAACTACACATGGTTGAGGATATTGCTAGTTTATCTAGCTTGTCTTGCGATGCACATAATCACATAATGTGGTGCCTGTTAATTTATCATTGAATCATAGCCTACTTCAACAAACGGGGGATTTAACAAGCGCATTCACGAAAAAAGCACTGTCATTGCACCAATGTACTTAACCATAAACATCAATGTCTTTCTTAAAATCAATACACAATTATATATTTTTAAACCTGCATATTTAGTTAATATTGCCTACTAATATTAATTTATTTTAACTAGGGAAATTGTGTCACTTCTCTTGCGTTCTGTGCAACAGAGTCAGGGTAAATGCAGCAGTTTGGGCCGCCTGGCTCGTTGCGAACTGTGTGAAGATCTTTTCATCCTAACAAAGACAACCAACTTCGCCAAACGGGCGATGATTTTACAAAAGCTCATTTTCGAAAAGAGCACAATCGTTGCACGAATGTCCCTAACCATAAACATCTATGCCTTTCTTAAAATCAATACACAGAAGTATATATTTTTAAACCTGCATATTTAGTGAAAATATGGGTATATGCAACAGTTTGGGCCGCCTGGCTCGTTGCGAACTAATTTGCCAGAATTGTACATAATTAAGACATAACATTGAAGGTTGTGCAATGTAATAGCAATATTTAGACTTATGGATGCCACCCATTAGATAAAATACGGAACGGTTCCGTATCTCACTGAGAGAATAAACGTTTTGTTTTTTCAAAGTGATAGTTTCCAGATTTCTGTATTTCTGTGTGTTATTATATTATAATTTAGTCTATGATTTGATATTTGATAGAGCAGTCTGACTGAGCGGTGGTAGGCCACACAGGCTCGTAACCAATCATTCAGACAGCACTTTCCTGCATTTGCCAGCAGCTCTTCGCTGTGCTTCAAGAATTGCGCTGTTTATGACTTCAAGCCTATCAACTCCCGAGATTAGGCTGGCAATACTAGAGTACCTATTAGAACATCCAATAGTCAAAGGTGTATGAAATACAAATGGTATAGAGAGAAATAGTCCTATAATAACTACAACCTAAAACTTCTTACCTGGGAATATTGAAGACTCATGTTAAAAGGAACCACCAGCTTTCATATGTTCTCATGTTCTGAGCAAGGAACTGAAATGTTAGCTTTCTTACATGGCACATATTGCACTTTTACTTTCTTCTCCAACACTTTGTTTTTGCATTATTTAAACCAAATTGAACATGTTTCATTATTTATTTGAGACAAAATTGATTTTATTGATGTATTATATTAAGTTAAAATAAAAATGTTAATTGTTCATTCACTATTGTTGTAATTGTCATTATTACAAATATCGGCCGATTAATCGGTATCGTCTTTTTTTTGGGGGTCCTCCAATAATCGGTCGACCTTACAGTAGTGTAACATCAGGGAACATATCTATGTCCACTACAGTGAAGGTACAGTAGTGTAACATCAGGAAACAGATCGTATGTCCACTACAGTGAAGGTACAGTAGTGTAACATCAAGGAAAAGATCGTATGTTCACTACAGTGAAGGTACAGTAGTGTAACATCAGGAAACAGATCGTATGTCCACTACAGTGAAGGTACAGTAGTGTAACATCAGGAAACAGATCGTATGTTCACTACAGTGAAGGCACAGTAGTGTAACATCAGGAAACAGATCGTATGTCCACTACAGTGAAGGTACAGTAGTGTAACATCAGGAAACAGATCGTATGTCCACTACAGGGCCAGGCACAGTAGTGTAACATCAAG
Source organism: Oncorhynchus nerka (assembly GCF_034236695.1). Taxonomy (NCBI): domain Eukaryota; kingdom Metazoa; phylum Chordata; class Actinopteri; order Salmoniformes; family Salmonidae; genus Oncorhynchus; species Oncorhynchus nerka. The sequence goes on along the minus strand of NC_088409.1, from coordinate 29,629,833 downwards.
GAACAGATCGTATGTTCACTACAGTGAAGGTACAGTAGTGTAACATCAGGAAACAGATCGTATGTTCACTACAGTGAAGGTACAGTAGTGTAACATCAAGGAACAGATCTATGTCCACTACAGTGAAGGTACAGTAGTGTAACATCAGGAAACAGATTGTATGTTCACTACAGTGAAGGTACAGTAGTGTAACATCAAGGAACAGATTGTATGTTTACTACAGTGAAGGTACAGTAGTGTAACATCAGGAAACAGATCGTATGTTCACTACAGTGAAGGTACAGTAGTGTAACATCAAGGAACAGATCTATGTCCACTACAGTGAAGGTACAGTAGTGTAACATCAGGAAACAGATCGTATGTTCACTACAGTGAAGGTACAGTAGTGTAACATCAGGAAACTGATCGTATGTTCACTACAGTGAAGGTACAGTAGTGTAACATCAAGGAACAGATTGTATGTTTACTACAGTGAAGGTACAGTAGTGTAACATCAGGAAACAGATCGTATGTTCACTACAGTGAAGGTACAGTAGTGTAACATCAAGGAACAGATCTATGTCCACTACAGTGAAGGTACAGTAGTGTAACATCAGGAAACAGATCGTATGTTCACTACAGTGAAGGTACAGTAGTGTAACATCAAGGAACAGATCTATGTCCACTACAGTGAAGGTACAGTAATGTAACATCAGGGGACAGATCATATGTCCACTACAGGGCCAGGCACAGTAGTGTAACATCAGGGGACAGATCGTATGTCCACTACAGTGAAGGTACAGTAGTGTAACATCAGGGAACAGATCGTATGTCCACTACAATGAAGGTACAGTAGTGTAACATCAGGAAACATATCGTATGTTCACTACAGTGAAGGTACAGTAGTGTAACATCAAGGAACAGATCTATGTCCACTACAGTGAAGGTACAGTAGTGTAACATCAGGAAACAGATCGTATGTTCACTACAGTGAAGGTACAGTAGTGTAACATCAGGAAACAGATCGTATGTTCACTACAGTGAAGGTACAGTAGTGTAACATCAAGGAACAGATCTATGTCCACTACAGTGAAGGTACAGTAGTGTAACATCAGGGGACAGATCATATGTCCACTACAGGGCCAGGCACAGTAGTGTAACATCAAGGAACAGATCTATGTCCACTACAGTGAAGGTACAGTAGTGTAACATCAGGAAACAGATCGTATGTTCACTACAGTGAAGGTACAGTAGTGTAACATCAGGGAACAGATCGTATGTCCACTACAGGGCCAGGCACAGTAGTGTAACATCAGGAAACAGATTGTATGTCCACTACAGTGAAGGTACAGTAGTGTAACATCAGGAAACAGATCGTATGTCCACTACAGTGAAGGTACAGTAGTGTAACATCAGGAAACAGATTGTATGTCCACTACAGTGAAGGTACAGTAGTGTAACATCAGGACAGTAGTGTAACATCAGGAAACAGATCGTATGTTCACTACAGGGCCAGGCACAGTAGTGTAACATCAGGAAACAGATCGTATGTCCACTACAGTGAAGGTACAGTAGTGTAACATCAGGAAACAGATCGTATGTCCACTACAGTGAAGGTACAGTAGTGTAACATCAGGAAACAGATCGTATGTTCACTACAGTGAAGGTACAGTAGTGTAACATCAAGGAACAGATCTATGTCCACTACAGTGAAGGTACAGTAGTGTAACATCAGGGGACAGATCATATGTCCACTACAGGGCCAGGCACAGTAGTGTAACATCAGGGGACAGATCGTATGTCCACTACAGGGCCAGGCACAGTAGTGTAACATCAGGAAACAGATCTATGTCCACTACAGTGAAGGTACAGTAGTGTAACATCAGGAAACAGATCGTATGTTCACTACAGTGAAGGTACAGTAGTGTAACATCAGGAAACAGATCGTATGTTCACTACAGTGAAGGTACAGTAGTGTAACATCAAGGAACAGATCTATGTCCACTACAGTGAAGGTACAGTAGTGTAACATCAGGAAACAGATCGTATGTTCACTACAGTGAAGGTACAGTAGTGTAACATCAGGGAACAGATCGTATGTCCACTACAGGGCCAGGCACAGTAGTGTAACATCAGGAAACAGATTGTATGTCCACTACAGTGAAGGTACAGTAGTGTAACATCAGGAAACAGATCGTATGTCCACTACAGTGAAGGTACAGTAGTGTAACATCAGGAAACAGATTGTATGTCCACTACAGTGAAGGTACAGTAGTGTAACATCAGGAAACAGATCGTATGTTCACTACAGGGCCAGGCACAGTAGTGTAACATCAGGAAACAGATCGTATGTCCACTACAGTGAAGGTACAGTAGTGTAACATCAGGAAACAGATCGTATGTCCACTACAGGGCCAGGCACAGTAGTGTAACATCAAGGAACAGATCGTATGTTCACTACAGTGAAGGTACAGTAGTGTAACATCAGGAAACAGATCGTATGTTCACTACAGTGAAGGTACAGTAGTGTAACATCAGGAAACAGATCGTATGTTCACTACAGTGAAGGTACAGTAGTGTAACATCAAGGAACAGATCTATGTCCACTACAGTGAAGGTACAGTAGTGTAACATCAGGGGACAGATCATATGTCCACTACAGGGCCAGGCACAGTAGTGTAACATCAGGGGACAGATCGTATGTCCACTACAGGGCCAGGCACAGTAATGTAACATCAGGAAACAGATCATATGTCCACTACAGTGAAGGTACAGTAGTGTAACATCAGGGAACAGATCGTATGTCCACTACAATGAAGGTACAGTAGTGTAACATCAGGAAACAGATCGTATGTCCACTACAGTGAAGGTACAGTAGTGTAACATCAGGAAACAGATCGTATGTCCACTACAGTGAAGGTACAGTAGTGTAACATCAGGAAACAGATCGTATGTCCACTACAGGGCCAGGCACAGTAGTGTAACCAGGCACAGTAGTGTAACATCAGGAAACAGATCGTATGTCCACTACAGTGAAGGTACAGTAGTGTAACATCAGGAAACAGATCGTATGTCCACTACAGTGAAGGTACAGTAGTGTAACATCAGGAAACAGATCGTATGTCCACTACAGGGCCAGGCACAGTAGTGTAACATCAGGAAACAGATTGTATGTCCACTACAGGGCCAGGCACAGTAGTGTAACATCAGGAAACAGATCTATGTCCACTACAGTGAAGGCACAGTAGTGTAACATCAAGGAACAGATCGTATGTTCACTACAGTGAAGGTACAGTAGTGTAACATCAGGAAACAGATGGTATGTCCACTACAGTGAAGATACAGTAGTGTAACATCAGGAAACAGATCGTATGTCCACTACAGTGAAGGTACAGTAGTGTAACATCAGGAAACAGATCGTATGTCCACTACAGGGCCAGGCACAGTAGTGTAACATCAGGAAACAGATCGTATGTCCACTACAGGGCCAGGCACAGTAGTGTAACATCAGGAAACAGATTGTATGTCCACTACAGGGCCAGGCACAGTAGTGTAACATCAGGGAACAGATCGTATGTTCACGACAGTGAAGGTACAGTAGTGTAACATCAGGAAACAGATCGTATGTCCAGTACAGGGCCAGGCACAGTAGTGTAACATCAGGAAACAGATCGTATGTCCACTACAGTGAAGGTACAGTAGTGTAACATCAGGAAACAGATCGTATGTCCACTACAGTGAAGGTACAGTAGTGTAACATCAGGAAACAGATCGTATGTCCACTACAGGGCCAGGCACAGTAGTGTAACATCAGGAAACAGATCGTATGTCCACTACAGTGAAGGTACAGTAGTGTAACATCAGGAAACAGATCGTATGTCCACTACAGGGCCAGGCTCGTCAGGTGACTGCCCGCAGGAAACCCACTGTCTTTGTTTGTTGGAGGTGTAGCTTACCTCCGCTCCTCTCCCAGGACGACCACAGCTCCATAGCCCCATTCTCTCTTCACCATGGCCAATAAAGCCTGTGTGAACTTGACTTTAACAGAGACAGACAGTGGTGGGATAAAGTTACAGAGAAAACACAGTTCCTCAAGTCACAATATCTCTACCTATCTCACCTCTCTATCTCTCTACCTATCTCACCTCTCTACCTCTCTACCTCTCTACCTATCTCACCTCTCTATCTCTCTACCTCTCTACCTATCTCACCTCTCTATCTCTCTACCTCTCTCTATCTCACCTCTCTACCTCTCTACTTCTCTACCTATCTCACCTCTCTACCTCTCTACCTCTCTACCAATCCACCTCTCTATCTCTACCTCTCTCACCTCTCTATCTCTCTACCTATCTCACCTCTCTACCTCTCTATCTCACCTCTCTCTTTTCACCTCTCTCTACCTTCTCTCTACCTACCTCTCACCTCTCTACCTCTCTACCTCTCTACCAATCTACCTATCTCACCTCTCTATCTCTCTACCTCTCTACCTATCTCACCTCTCTACCTCTCTACCTCTCTACCTATCTCACCTCTCTACCTCTCTACCTCTATCACCTCTCTACCTCTCTCACCTCTCTACCTCTCTACCTATCTCTCCTGTCTACCTCTCTACCTCTCTCACCTCTCTACCTCTCTACCTCTCTACCTCTCTACCTATCTCACCTCTCTACCTCTCTACCTCTACCTCTCTCTACCTCTCTCACCTCTCTCTACCTCTCTACCAATCTACCTATCTCACCTCTACTACCTCTCTACCTCTCTCTCCTCCTCTCTACCTCTCTATCTCACCTCTCTACCTCTCTCTACCTCTACCTATCTCACCTCTCACCTCTCCTCTCTCACCTCTCTCACCTCTCTCACCTCTCTATCTCCTCTCTACCTCTCTCACCTATCTCATCTCTCTCTACCTCTCTCACCTCTCTACCTCTCTACCTCTCTACCTCTCTACCTCTATCACCTCTCTACCTATCTACCTCTCTACCTCTCTACCTCTCTATCTCTCCTCTACCTCTCTACCTCTCTCACCTCTCTCTACCTCTACCAATCTCTACCTATCTCACCTCTCTCACCTCTCTACCTCTCTCACCTCTCTACCTCTCTACCTCTCTACCAATCTACCTATCTCACCTCTCTACCTCTCTACCTCTATCACCTCTCTACCTATCTCACCTCTCTACCTCTCTACCTATCTCACCGCTCTACCTCTCTCACCTCTATCACCTCTCTACCTCTCTACCTATCTCATCTCTCTACCTCTCTACCTCTCTCTACCTACCTCTACCCTCTCTACCTATCTACCTCTACCTCTCTACTCTCTCTCTACCTCTCTCACCTCTCTCTACCTCTCTACCTCTCTCACCTCTCTACCTCTCTACCTCTCTCTACCTCTCTCACCTCTCTCTACCTCTCTCACCTCTCTACCTCTCTACCTCTCTCACCTCTCTACCTCTCTACCTCTCTCACCTCTCTACCTCTCTACCTCTCTCACCTCTCTACCTCTCTCACCTTCCTCTCTACCTCTCTACCTCTCTCTCTACCTCTCTCACCTCTCTACCTCTCTCACCTCTCTACCTCTCTCACCTCTCTACCTCTCTCACCTCTCTACCTCTCTCACCTCTATTCCTCTCTACCTCTCTCACCTCTCTACCTCTCTACCTATCTCACCTCTCTACCTCTCTCTACCTCTACCTCTCTCACCTCTCTACCTTCCTCACCTCTACCTCTCTCACCTCTCTACCTCTCTACCTATCTCACCTCTCTACCTCTCCTCTCTCACCTCTCTACCTCTCTCACCTCTCTCACCTCTCTCACCTCTCTCACCTCTCTACCTCTCTCACCTCTCTACCTCTCTACCTCTCTCATCTATTCCTCTCTACCTCTCTCACCTCTCTACCTCTCACCTCTCTCACCTCTCTACCTATCTCACCTCTCTACCTCTCTACCTCTCTACCTCTCTCACCTCTCTCACCTCTCTCACCTCTCTCCCTCTCTCACCTCTCTCCCTATCTCACCTCTCTACCTCTCTACCTCTCTCTACCTCTCTCACCTCTCTACCTCTCTACCTCTCTCACCTCCTTAACCCCTTTCTCTGTCTTACATACAGTACATTCAGAAAGTATTCATACCCCTTGACCAATTACACATTTTGTTGTGTTACAGCCTGAATACCAAATTAATGAAAAACATTTTTTTTCTCATCCATCTACACACAATATTCCATAATGACAACGTGAAAACATGTTTTTAGAAATGTTTGCAAATTGATTGAAAATGAAATACAGAAATATCTAATTTACATAAGTATTCACACCCGTGAGTCAATACTTTGTCAAATCAAATCAAATAACATTTTATTGGTCACATACACATGGTTAGCAGATGTTAATGCGAGTGTAGCGAAATGCTTGTGCTTCTAATTTCGACAGTGCAGTAATATCTAACAAGTCATCTAACAATTCCACAACAACTACCTAATACACACAAATCTAAAGGGGTGAATGAGAATATGTACATATGAATATATGGAGGAGCGATGGCCGTGCGGCATAGGCAAGATGCAGTAGATGGTATAAAATACACTATATACATATGAGATGAGTAATGTAAAATGTGTAAACATTATTAAAGTGGCATTATTTAAAAAGTGGCTTTGTTTAAAGTGACTAGTGATCCATTTATTAAAGTAGCCAGTGATTGGGTCTCAGAGAGGCTGCTGCCTACACTGAGACCCAATCACTGGCTACTGGTGTGAACAGGCAGTGGCTCGGGTGGTTGTTGTCCTTGATGATCTTTTTGGCCTTCCTGTGACATCTTCCAGTCTCCCAGTCCCTGCCACTGAAAAGCATGGCCATAGCATGATGCTACCACCACCATGTTTCACGGGAGGTATAGTGTTAGACGGTGATGAGCTGGTTGTCTCATCAGACCACAGAATATTTTGCCTTACGCTCTCAGAGACAGGCGTGCTGTCATGTGCCTTTTTCTCAGGAGTGGCTTCTGTCTCGCCACTCCCATAAAGCCCAGATTGGTAAAGTGCTGTAGAGACGGTTGTCCTTCTGGCAGGTTCTCCCAGAGTGGTCAATGGGTTTTTGGTCTCCTCCCTGACCAAGGTCCTTCTTGCCCAGTTGCTCAGTTTGGTTGGACAGCCTGCTCTAGGCAGAGTCTAGGTAGATCCATATTTTTCCCCATTTCCCAATGATTGGAGACCACTGTGCTTTTGGAACCTTTCAACATTAGGAATTGTTTTATACCCTTGCCCAGATATATGCCTCATCACTATTCTCTCTTGGAGCTCTACGGACAGTTCCCTGGACTTCATGGTCTGGTTTCTGCTCTGTCATGCACTGTCAACTGTGGGATCTTATACAGAAAGGTGCATTTCTAAATCATGTCCAAACTATTTTATTGGCCACAGGTGGACTCCAATCAAGTTGTATCAACATCTCAAGTATGATCAGAGGAAACGGAATGCGCCTGAACTCAGTTTGGAGTGTCATAGCAAAGGGGTGTGATATTTCATGTAATTGAGATATTTCTGTATTTCATTTTCAATCAATGTGCACACATTTCTAAAAACATGTTTTGACTTTGTCATTCTGGGGTATTGTGTGTACATGGGTGAGACAAAAATATATTTCATCCACTTTGAATTCAGGGTGTAACACAACAAAATGTGGACTGTAACACAACAAAAAGTCAAGGGGTAGGAATACTTTCATCTACTTCTCTTTCACAGTCATCTTCCCATCTCTCTCTTATGCTCATTGGCTTCTGTCTGTCTTTCTCTCTCTTCTGTCTTTCTCTCTCTTCTGTCTTTCTCTCTCTTCTACCTGTCCTTCTCTCTCTTCTATCTGTCTTTCTCTCTCTTCTATCTGTCTTTCTCTCTCTTCTACCTGTCTTTCTCTCTCTTCTGTCTTTCTCTCTCTTCTGTCTTTCTCTCTCTTCTATCTGTCTTTCTCTCTCTTCTATCTGTCTTTCTCTCTCTTCTACCTGTCTTTCTCTCTCTTCTATCTGTCTTTCTCTCTCTTATATCTGTCTTTCTCTCTCTTCTACCTGTCTTTCTCTCTCTTCTATCTGTCTTTCTCTCTCTTCTATCTGTCTTTCTCTCTCTTCTACCTGTCTTTCTCTCTCTTCTATCTGTCTTTCTCTCTCTTCTACCTGTCTTTCTCTCTCTTCTATCTGTCTTTCTCTCTCTTCTATCTGTCTTTCTCTCTCTTCTACCTGTCTTTCTCTCTCTTCTATCTGTCTTTCTCTCTCTTCTACCGGTATTTCTCTCTCTTCTATCTGTCTTTCTCTCTCTTCTACCTGTCTTTCTCTCTCTTCTATCTGTCTTTCTCTCTCTTCTACCGGTATTTCTCTCTCTTCTATCTGTCTTTCTCTCTCTTCTACCTGTCTTTCTCTCTCTTCTATCTGTCTTTCTCTCTCTTCTATCTGTCTTTCTCTCTCTTCTACCGGTCTTTCTCTTTCTTCTACCTGTCTTTCTCTCTCTTCTACCTGTCTTTCTCTTCATTTACAGTTCACAGTTATCTGTCTGTCTTACCTTCTCTACCCATTTACCTCTATCACACCCCTCTCTTTCTCTCTCTTTCACCACTCTACCCCTCTGTCCCTCTTACACTCTGTTACCCCTGTCTATCACACTCCTCTCCTCCATCTTTCCTGTCCTCCTCTGTCCCTCTTACACTCTGTTACCCCTGTCTATCACACTCCTCTCCATCTTTCCTGTCCTCCTCGGTCCCTCCTACACTCTGTTACCCCTGTCTATCACACTCCTCTCCTCCATCTTTCCTGTCCTCCTCTGTCCCTCTCCATCTCTTCTCTATGCCAGAGACAGATCAGAGATGAGTGCGTGGACCGTCTGTTGCTAATCATCACCACAATAGGATCCACAGCAGGGTGACAGCGGGAGGTCTCAGATCGTGATTTCAGTCCACGTTTGATTGACATTCCCACTAATAAATAACGGTAATTAGGCCGGAAGGGTTTGAAGTGCTGGTGATTCCCAAGATGTCATTTCTCAATACGAGTTGGCAGACAGTCTGAGCTTTCACTCTATGGCTTTCTCTCTCTCTCTCTCTCTCTCTCTCTCACTCACTCACTCACTCACTCACTCACTCACTCACTCACTCACTCACTCACTCACTCACTCACTCACTCACTCACTCACTCACTCACTCACTGTCTGTCACTCTCTCACTGTCACTCTCTCTCACTCACTCACCCTCTCTCTCTCTCTCTCTCACCCTCTCCTACACACTCTCTCACTCTGTCTCACACTCTGTCTCTCTCTGTCTCACACTCTGTCTCTATCACTCTGTCTGTCTGTCTGTCTGTCTGTCTGTCTGTCTGTCTGTCTCTCTGTCTCTCTGTCTCTCTGTCTCTCTGTCTCTCACTCTATGTCATCTCACCCACAGAGGAAAGCCTTGGGCTTGTTGTTATTGTACAATTCTGTTTAAGCCCTAAGGGGTCTTCTTCAATGAACATGTCTGTGCCAGATTTGGCTCTTATTGTCTTTCTGAGTGAATGGTCTTCGAAGCACAGAACTGAATTGAAAACCTAGATTTCTCTTTTATTAGTTTATATTACTGTGATGCTACATAAGTAGAGTATCATATCATTTCATAGTTGATTTAATCTGATCCAACCCAGCACTAGGAAGAACTATCTTGCGTTGTCCAAAATCATATTTAATATTGAATCGATAGGATCCAATTTCGGTTACGACTCCGTAATGCTAAATTATTCAAAATGACTTGCCCTTCTGATCTATGTGATGGGTGGTAATTCCACCAGTGATGTTGGACTTAAGAGACTCCTAATTGATTCATGCCTGTTGTTATGAAGGACTAAAGTAATTGAAATGCCCCTTATGGGCGTCCATCTTGCTTTCTCCCTGGACGGATGGATCACGGTGATAATGTTAAAGTTCATTAAGGGGGAATGGTAGAGGAAAAGGACATGGAAGGTTTAGGGCCCAGATTGAGAGAGCGAGAACACCAGGTACCACTAAAACAGCATCCTATTATTTTCATAACCCTCCCTAAAGCCCCACCCCACTGGGTGTCTCCGTAGCCCTGGTAATGAGGTCGACCGAATATGATTTTTCAAAACCGATACCGATTATTGGAGGACCAAAAAAGCAGATACCGATTAATCGGTAATATTGACAATTACAACAATACTGAATGAACACTTATTTTAACTTAATATAATACATCAATAAAATCAATTTAGCCTCAAGTAAATAATGAAACATGTTCAATTTGGTTTAAATAATGCAAAAACAAAGTGTTGGAGAAGAAAGTAAAAGTGCAATATGTGCTATGTAAGAAAGCTAACGTTTCAGTTCCTTGCTCAGAACATGAGAACATATGAAAGCTGGTGGTTCCTTTTAACATGAGTCTTCAATATTCCCAGGTAAGAAGTTTTAGGTTGTAGTTATTATAGGAATTATAAGACTATTTCCCTCTATACCATTTATATTTCATTAACCTTTGACTATTGGATGTTCTTATAGGCACTTTAGTATTGCCAGTGTAACAGTATAGCTTCCGTCCCTCTCCTCGCTCCTCCCTGGGCTTGAACCGGCAACACAACGACAACAGCCACCATCGAAGCAGCGTTACCCATGCAGAGCAAGGGGAACAACTACTAGAAGGCTCAGAGCGAGTGACGTTTGAAACGCTAATAGCGTGCGCTAACTAGCTAGCCATTTCACTTCGGTCACACCAGCCTCATCTTGGGTGTTGATAGGCTTGAAGTCATAAACAGCGCAATGCTTGACGCACAACGAAGTGCTGCTGGCAAAACGCACGAAAGTGCTGTTTGAATGAATGTTTACACACCTGCTTCTGCCTACCACCGCTCAGTCAGACACTTAAATACTTGTATGCTCAGTCAGATTATATGCAATGCAGGACACGCTAGATAATATCTAGTAATATCATCAACCATGTGTAGTTAACTAGTGATTATGATTGATTGATTGTTTTTTATAAGATAAGTTTAATTCTAGCTAGCAACTTACCTTGACTTACTGCATTTGCGTAACAGGCAGTCTCCTTGTGGAGTGCAACGAGAGAGAGGCAGGGCGTTATTGCGTTGGACTAGTTAACTGTAAAGTTGCAAGATTGGATCCCCCGAGCTGACAAGGTGATAATCTGTCGTTCTGCCCCTGAACGAGGCAGTTAACCCACTGTTCCTAGGCCGTCATTGAAAATAAGAATGTGTTCCTAAATGACTTGCCCAGTTAAATAAAGGTATAAAAAAAAATGGCACCCAAAAATACAGATTTCCGATTGTTATGAAAACTTGAAATCGGCCCTAATTAATCGGTCGACCTCTAATGCGGACCCTCCTCGTCAGTCAGGCATCAGTGAGCGCGTGCAGGGGCAGTTGGGTTGTGTGTGTGTGTGTTAATGGGCGGTGTGTGTGGGTGCGTCCGTGCCTGCGCATACTGAACAGTGTGTCAGGGTTGTACTGGTTAATCAAAGGGCCAGAGAGGACACATGTTCATTAATAAGGCCTCTCACAAAGGAGGACACGAGGAGGGAGGGAGGCAGATCAGGCCGTTGTTGGTGCTACTGGTTCTCTCTACCTCTGCCCTGACTGATACAGCTGGCATAGCTGATGTGGGTGACTGTGTTACTGCAGTGAGTGACACTATGTGAGGGATACTCCTGGTTGTTTTATTGTGTACCTAATGGTGCCTGAGTGTCTGTCTGAGAGAGGTAGGAGTATTCTATTCAATACTGTGTGTCTGAATTTAAAGTGTTTTCTGCCGAAGGGCAGTATACTGCAGCACTACCCCACATCTCTCCCCTTCCTCACCCTCACCCTCTCCCCACCTCTTTATCAACCTCTCTCCCTGTCTCCCTCTCCCCCATTCCCCTCGCCCTCTCCCCACCTCTTTATCAGCCTCTCTCCTTGTCTCCCTCTCCCCCCCGCCCTCTCCCCACCTCTTTATCAACGTCTCTCCCTGTCTTCCCCCCCCATTCTCTCAGTAGCTGTGGTTGTAGGAAGAGGAACAGAACTACATTGTTAAGACATTCTTCAGGCTGTTGGAATGCAGGTATTAATGGAGGCTGATTAAACACACAGCGAGGAGAGGAGAGAACAGGGAAAGGAAGAGAGAGAGGAAGGAAGGTATGGAAAGGAGGGTAAGTGTGGATTAGGGGGAGTGGTGTAGGGAGGTAGACTGAGGCACCGAAAAGGGAGAGACTCAAGAACAAAAGGAGTTGTTGATTTCTAACCAGGATGTGATGGGTCGTGTGCGTGTGTGTGTGTGTGTGTGTGTGTGTGAGTGAGAGAGAAGGGGAGGGTCCTTGTTGATTTCCCAGGTTTATGGCTCTGAGTGTGTGCTTGGAATGTATTCTTCATTAACTGAGCTAATGTTGCAATATGTGTGTGTGTGTGTGTGTGTGTGTGTGTGTGTGTGTGTGGGAGGTGGAGGTACTGTGGACCCTCAGTGTGTGTGTGTGGGAGGTGTAGGTACTGTGGAACCTCAGTGTGTGGGGGGCCAGTGGCCTGGGGAGCATGTGAACATGACTTTAGTTCAACCTGGTCTGGAATCTGGATTTAATGGGGGTTATAAATAGGAGGCTGTGTGTGTGTGATTTTGTGTGTGCTGGGAGGTCGATTGTTTGTGTGAGTGTGTGTGTGCTGGGGGGGTCGGGTGTGTGTGTGAGTTTGTGTATGTGTGCTGGGGGTCGGGTGTGTGTGTGAGTTTGTGTGTGCTGGGGTGTCGGGTGTGTGTGTGAGTTTGTGTGTGTGTGCTGGGGGTCGGGTGTGTGTGTGAGTTTGTGTGTGCTGGGGTGTCGGGTGTGAGTGTGAGTTTGTGTGTGCTGGGGTGTCGGGTGTGAGTTTGTGTGTGCTGGGGGTCGGGTGTGTGTGTGAGTTTGTGTGTGCTGGGGTGTCGGGTGTGTGTGTGAGTTTGTGTGTGCTGGGGGTCGGGTGTGTGTGTGAGTTTGTGGGTGCTGGGGTGTCGGGTGTGAGTGTGAGTTTGTGTGTGCTGGGGTGTCGGGTGTGAGTTTGTGTGTGCTGGGGTGTCGGGTGTGTGTGTGAGTTTGTGTGTGCTGGGGGTCGGGTATGTGTGTGAGTTTGTGTGTGCTGGGGGGTCGGGTGTGTGTGTGAGTTTGTGTGTGCTTTGGGGTCGGGTGTGTGTGTGAGTGTGTGTGTGCTGGGGGGTCGGTGTGTGTGTGAGTGTGTGTGTGCTGGGTGTCGGTCGGGTATGTGTGTGAGTTTGTGTGTGCTGGAAGGGTCGGGCGTGTGTGTGAGTTTGTGTGTGCTGGGGGGTCGAGTGTGTGTGTGAGTTTGTGTGTGCTGGGGTGTCGGGTGTGTGTGTGAGTGTGTGTGTGCTGGGGTGTCAGGTGGGTCCCACAGTGATAGCAGTACCAGCTGGAGATGGGGCCTGAGGGGGGAATCAGTGTAAACCAACTGAAGACGCTAGATACAACTACAACTATCCCTCCATTCATCCCTCTCTCTCTCTCTCTTTCTCTCTCATTCTCTCTTTCTCTCTCCCCCGCTCAAGAGACTGTGAACCATCTTCCACCCAACTGGCTATTCAGAAAATTTGACATTTTAGGTCAAAGTCAGTAATAATTGTAGATTTCAGATTGAATAAAACCATGGTGATTCCATCTCTACATATATGTATCTATGTACCCATCCTTCTCCTTCTGTCTCTCCAATCCCTGTAACTTCCTGATTTCTGACTCTATCCATCCTGTCATACTGTTGACCATATGAATCCTCTCCTCCACCCAGCTGGTGGTGTGATCCCTGTCAAAGTCAAACCCTGCTGCTTTTGGCAAGTAGAGGACATAGGTGGAGCCAGAAACTCCCCCCGCCCTCCCCTACCCCCCTTCCTTTCGTTCCCTCGGCCACCCCCCCCCCTCCCCCACTCCTTCCGTCTGATATGCATGCCGCTTGGCGCTGGGTGAATACGGGGGCAGTTGGTCCAACGGTTCAGGAGAGCATCAAACCCATCCACTACATCGGCACGACAGGCCACACCAAGCCAGCCAAATATGGTGGGCCACAGCAATCGGTAGCCAACTAACTAACCAGTGGCATCAAGCAAATCCCCAACCCAAAGCTACTGTACATACAGAAAAGACAACAGGAGAGATGTCATATGAGTCCGTATGTTTTCCACAGAAATGATCTCGTCCTCATGGCTACATGGCTGCAGCCAAAACTAACCACCTAACCCCACACGGCTCACTCTACCTGTGGCTACACATCCGTTCATCTCTCTGGTCCTGGCTCTCTTTCTCCCTCCTCCTTCCTCTACTCTCTCTTCATTCATCTCTCTTCTCCCATTCTCTATCTCCTTTTCTTTTTCTCTCTCGTTCCCTTTCTGGGTCGGACAGTGACTGCAGAAACAGTTGGGATAAAGGGAGGACAGGGTGAGGGTGACAGGGAGAGTGAGGGCGACAGCTGGACAGATGAATGCTGTAGATCAGGTTACACACATTCAGTGACAAGACCGTCTGTTTCTCTCTCCCTCCCATCGCTTTCCGTCTCTGTCTGTCTGTCTGTCTGTCTGTCTGTCTGTCTGTCTGTCTGTCTGTCTGTCTGTCTTTACTCATAGCTATTCCCATTCCCCCCTCTACCTCTCTGGTATTCTCTCTTTCTCTCTGACACTCTCTCAGTCTTCCTTCTGGCTATACCTCTGTCTCTCTCTCTACCCCCTCTTAGCTCTCCTTCTGCCCTCTCTCACTGCTCTCTCTCTACCCCCTCTTAGCTCTCCTTCTGCCCTCTCTCACTGCTCTCTCTCTACCCCCTCTTAGCTCTCCTTCTGCCCTCTCTCACTGCTCTCTCTCTACCCCCTCTTAGCTCTCCTTCTGCCCTCTCTCACTGCTCTCTCTCTACCCCCTCTTAGCTCTCCTTCTGCCCTCTCTCACTGCGCTCTCTCTACCCCCTCTTAGCTCTCCTTCTGCCCTCTCTCACTGCTCTCTCTCTACCCCCTCTTAGCTCTCCTTCTGCCCTCTCTCACTGCTCTCTCTACCCCCTCTTAGCTCTCCTTCTGCCCTCTCTCACTGCGCTCTCTCTACCCCCTCTTAGCTCTCCTTCTGCCCTCTCTCACTGCTCTCTCTCTACCCCCTCTTAGCTCTCCTTCTGCCCTCTCTCACTGCTCTCTCTCTCTACCCCCTCTTAGCTCTCCTTCTGCCCTCTCTCACTGCTCTCTCTCTACCTCCTCTTAGCTCTCCTTCTGCCCTCTCTCACTGCTCTCTCTCTACCCCCTCTTAGCTCTCCTTCTGCCCTCTCTCACTGCGCTCTCTCTACCCCTCTTAGCTCTCCTTCTGCCCTCTCTCACTGCTCTCTCTCTACCCCCTCTTAGCTCTCCTTCTGCCCTCTCTCACTGCTCTCTCCACCCCCTCTTAGCTCTCCTTCTGCCCTCTCTCACTGCGCTCTCTCTACCCCCTCTTAGCTCTCCTTCTGCCCTCTCTCACTGCTCTCTCTCTCTACCCCCTCTTAGCTCTCCTTCTGCCCTCTCTCACTGCTCTCTCTCTACCCCCTCTTAGCTCTCCTTCTGCCCTCTCTCACTGCTCTCTCTCTACCCCCTCTTAGCTCTCCTTCTGCCCTCTCTCACTGCTCTCTCTCTACCCCCTCTTAGCTCTCCTTCTGCCCTCTCTCACTGCTCTCTCTCTACCCCCTCTTAGCTCTCCTTCTGCCCTCTCTCGCTGCTCTCTCTCTACCCCCTCTTAGCTCTCCTTCTGCCCTCTCTCACTGCTCTCTCTCTACCCCCTCTTAGCTCTCCTTCTGCCCTCTCTCACTGCGCTCTCTCTCACATTTCAGTGTTTTTGCCGACAGAGCAGCAGTGGATTAAAAGTCAGTTGACTCGTCGAGGGCAGCCAAAGCCACACTGTAAACATGAAACAATAACCTGATGATTGTCTCTGTCTGTCTGTCTGTCTGTCTGTCTGTCTGTCTGTCTGTCTGTCTGTCTGTCTGTCTGTCTGTCTGTCTGTCTGTCTGTCTCTGTCTCTCTGTCTCTCTCTCTGTCTCTCTCTCTGTCTCTCTCTATCTCTATTTCTCTCTCTCTCTCTCTCTGTCTCTCTCTCTCTCTGTCTCTCTCTCTCTCTCTCTCTCTCTCTGTCTCTCTCTTTCTCTCTCTCTCTCTCTCTCTCTCTCTCTCTGTCTCTCTGTCTCTCTCTCTCTCTCTGTCTCGCTCTCTCTCTCTCTCGCTCTCTCGCCCCCCTCTCTCTCTCTCTCTCTCTCTCTTTGATCGCAGAATGCTGGCAGTCTGTATTGTTTCCCTATGCCTTTTTTTATCAGTGTCTGTCTGCCACGTCAGACTAGAAACCTCTGTCTGCCAATCTGTCAATCGGTGACCTCCTTCACTTCTTTCTTGTTCTATTTCCTTCTCTCTCTCGTTCTCTCTTTTTAGTCACCATTGTCCTCCTTCAGCCCATATCTTCAGTCTGCAGCCATGAGCACATGTCGTGTTTGCATAAGAATGAGTGCATATTTGTGCGATTTTATCAGTGTGGGTGGGTGGGTGGGCGTGCGAGCGAGCGAGCGTGTGTATGCGCGTGTGTGTGTGGTCAGTAAGAATATCAAATACCTCATGGTTCCTCACTCTGCAGTTCACCTCTAGCCACTGATAGCCCAGTCTCCTTGACTCTTTGATAGATGACAATGGTTGTCTAGTTAAACACACATGGCTGAGGAAGGGTACAGTAGGGTGAGGAAGGGTACAGTAGGGTGAGGAAGGGTACAGTATGGTGAGGAAGGGTACAGTAGGGTGAGGAAGGGTACAGTAGGGTGAGGAAGAGTACAGTAGGGTGAGGAAGGGTACAGTAGGGTGAGGAAGGGTACAGTAGGGTGAGGAAGGGTACAGTATGGTGAGGAAGGGTACAGTAGGGTGAGGAAGGGTACAGTAGGGTGAGGAAGAGTACAGTATGGTGAGGAAGGGTACAGTAGGGTGAGGAAGGGTACAGTATGGTGAGGAAGGGTACAGTAGGGTAAGGAAGGGTACAGTATGGTGAGGAAGGGTACAGTAGGGTGAGGAAGGGTACAGTAGGGTGAGGAAGAGTACAGTAGGGTGAGGAAGGGTACAGTAGGGTGAGGAAGGGTACAGTAGGGTGAGGAAGGGTACAGTATGGTGAGGAAGGGTACAGTAGGGTGAGGAAGGGTACAGTAGGGTGAGGAAGAGTACAGTAGGGTGAGGAAGGGTACAGTAGGGTGAGGAAGGGTACAGTATGGTGAGGAAGGGTACAGTAGGGTGAGGAAGGGTACAGTAGGGTGAGGAAGGGTACAGTATGGTGAGGAAGGGTACAGTAGGGTGAGGAAGGGTACAGTATGGTGAGGAAGGGTACAGTATGGTGAGGAAGGGTACAGTAGGGTGAGGAAGGGTACAGTAGGGTGAGGAAGGGTACAGTAGGGTGAGGAAGGGTTAAACATGGGAAAACACATTTTTTACTTGGTGGATAGTCGCCCACACCTGTAGATGTTTGGTGGTCTCAGGGAGTGATTGGGGTTCAACGTGGGTGTGGCTGGACTAGTGTAAAACCCCTTGTAGACATTCCACATTTTTTATTTCTATATGTGTGACCTTTCTCTCCCCTTCATTTTCACTCCCTCCCTCTGTCCCAATCCCTCTTTCACCCATTCTGCATATCAGCCTCCCTCTGTTTGTTTGATTAGTGATATTTTCCACCACACTGCTCATCACAATCCTCCCTGCCCTCACCTACTCTCCACCCTCTCCTCCCCCTCTCCCCTCCTACTTCTCTCCCTCTATCTCCCATCTCCTAAAGGTCTGGACAGGTTGAGACGTGTGTTGTTTTGTCTTGGAGGGATTTTACACATTCCAGATGGCATCGGTCGACTGGGGTTAGTTAAGCAGACAGATAGACATCTTTATAGTCAGTCGGCACAGACAGTGACTGATGATGCCCACCGACATTCTACTGGGCCAGGGATGACAGGCTTACCACCAACACAGTTACTGGTAGATTTCATTCCCACCACAAAAATGTCTCTCTCAATCTTTTTAGTTTAGTTTTAGTTACACATTACATTAAAACTGGAACAAAAACGAACAGACATTCTCCTCATATTATCTCAGATGGTAGAAGGTGTTATTTGTTATGAAGGCCCAGTTAGTTAAAAGGCTGAAGTAGGCCCGTCCAGTGATTGTAGTTGAGTCTAACTATGCAAATGTCCCATCTCTGTTTGCTGCTTTCTATAACGTGACAAAGACCTGTGGTCGAAGCAAACAGTCAGTGGACATTTGCATACTTTCTTTGCCCGTGTTTGTACAACAGCTGTTTTTAAAAATTGGTTTGTCCTGTGGTGTTTTGGACTTTCTGTGTGAACCCTCTAGTGTCTGTCCCCTGCAGGGTCAATGTCACCACGTTGACTTTGATGTCACGGCTCCATTAAGTCTTCAGTCTCCAGTGGGATCCCCCAGCCTCCCCACAGTCCATCCCCAGCCCCTATAATGCCTTGCAATCAATAATAATGTGGCCTCTGTGGCCTCTGTGGTATTCCAATCTGCGCCTGACTGACTGACCTGACTTCACCCTAGACCTCATCATCTCGCCCTCTCCCCTCTCTCTCCCCCCCTCTCTCCCCTCCCTCTCCCCCTCTCTCCCCCTCTCTCCCCTCTCTCTCCCCCTCTCTCCCCCTCTCCCTCTCTCTCCCCCTCTCTCCCATCTTTCCCAATAATCTTTCTATCCAGCCATGACAATTACCTCCCAGTCTCTCACCGTGGTAACATTCCACCCACCCCCGCCCCTTCTGTAACCCCTGACCATTCTCCATGGAAACGCACTAAGGGACAGAGGGAGTGAGGGAGGGAATTGGGAATTCGGGAGGGGTTGGGTCAGCTGATTTCCCCCCTCAGGCCCCTGTTGCTGTGCCCTGAATGCCAGACGGAGGTACAGACTGAGAGAGGACAGGTGTGCCATTATGGGGCAGATTAGACAGGAATGCTAGGGAGGTCAACACAGAGGGGAGTGGAAAGTGTGTTTGTGTGTGTACACTTGTGCATACATTATCAGCGTACCGTTCTCTCCATATATGCAGATTGATATAAGAAATATCTGTTATACATACCATTTACTGATACACATGTCATACATACCATTTACTGATACACATGTCATACATACCATTTACTGATACACATATCATACATACCATTTACTGATACACATGTCATACATACCATTTACTGATACACATGTCATACATACCATTTACTGATACACATATCATACATACCATTTACTGATACACATATCATACATACCATTTACTGATACACATATCATACATACCATTTACTGATACACATATCATACATACCATTTACTGATACACATATCATACATACCATTTACTGATACACATATCATACATACCATTTACTGATACACATATCATACATACCATTTACTGATACACAGGCAGGGAGCCCAGCCAACAGCGAGTTGCAGTAATCCAGACGGGAGATGACAAGTGCCTGGATTAGGACCTGCGCCGCTTCCTGTGTGAGGCAGGGTCGTACTCTGCGGATGTTGTAGAGCATGAACCTACAGGAACGGGCCACCGCCTTGATGTTAGTTGAGAACGACAGGGTGTTGTCCAGGATCACGCCAAGGTTCTTAGCGCTCTGGGAGGAGGACACAATGGAGTTGTCAACTGTGATGGCGAGATCATGGAACGGGCAGTCCTTCCCCGGGAGGAAGAGCAGCTCCGTCTTGCCGAGGTTCAGCTTGAGGTGGTGATCCGTCATCCACACTGATATGTCTGCCAGACATGCAGAGATGCGATTCGCCACCTGGTCATCAGAAGGGGGAAAGGAGAAGATTAATTGTGTGTCGTCTGCATAGCAATGATAGGAGAGACCATGTGGCAGAGCCAAGTGACTTGGTGTATAGCGAGAATAGGAGAGGGCCTAGAACAGAGCCCTGGGGGACACCAGTGGTGAGAGCACGTGGTGAGGAGACGGATTCTCGCCACGCCACCTGGTAGGAGCGACCTGTCAGGTAGGACGCAATCCAAGCGTGGGCCGCGCCGGAGATGCCCAACTCGGAGAGGGTGGAGAGGAGGATCTGATGGTTCACAGTATCGAAGGCAGCCGATAGGTCTAGAAGGATGAGAGCAGAGGAGAGAGAGTTAGCTTTAGCAGTGCGGAGCGCCTCCGTGATACAGAGAAGAGCAGTCTCAGTTGAATGACTAGTCTTGAAACCTGACTGATTTGGATCAAGAAGGTCATTCTGAGAGAGATAGCGGGAGAGCTGGCCAAGGACGGCACGTTCAAGAGTTTTGGAGAGAAAAGAAAGAAGGGATACTGGTCTGTAGTTGTTGACATCGGAGGGATCGAGTGTAGGTTTTTTCAGAAGGGGTGCAACTCTCGCTCTCTTGAAGACGGAAGGGACGTAGCCAGCGGTCAGGGATGAGTTGATGAGCGAGGTGAGGTAAGGGAGAAGGTCTCCGGAAATGGTCTGGAGAAGAGAGGAGGGGATAGGGTCAAGCGGGCAGGTTGTTGGGCGGCCGGCCGTCACAAGACGCAAGATTTCATCTGGAGAGAGAGGGAGAAAGAGGTCAGAGCACAGGGTAGGGCAGTGTGAGCAGAACCAGCGGTGTCGTTTGACTTAGCAAACGAGGATCGGATGTCGTCGACCTTCTTTTCAAAATGGTTGACGAAGTCATCTGCAGAGAGGGAGGAGGGGGAGGGGAGGAGGATTCAGGAGGGAGGAGAAGGTGGCAAAGAGCTTCCTAGGGTTAGAGGCAGATGCTTGGAATTTAGAGTGGTAGAAAGTGGCTTTAGCAGCAGAGACAGAAGAGGAAAATGTAGAGAGGAGGAGTGAAAGGATGCCAGGTCCGCAGAGAGGCGAGTTTTCCTCCATTTCCGCTCGGCTGCCCGGAGCCCTGTTCTGTGAGCTCGCAATGAGTCGTCGAGCCACGGAGCGGGAGGGGAGGACCGAGCCGGCCTGGAGGATAGGGGACATAGAGAGTCAAAGGATGCAGAAAGGGAGGAGAGGAGGGTTGAGGAGGCAGAATCAGGAGATAGGTTGGAGAAGGTTTGAGCAGAGGGAAGAGATGATAGGATGGAAGAGGAGAGAGTAGCGGGGGAGAGAGAGCGAAGGTTGGGACGGCGCGATACCATCCGAGTAGGGGCAGTGTGGGAAGTGTTGGATGAGAGCGAGAGGGAAAAGGATACAAGGTAGTGGTCGGAGACTTGGAGGGGAGTTGCAATGAGGTTAGTGGAAGAACAGCATCTAGTAAAGATGAGGTCGAGCGTATTGCCTGCCTTGTGAGTAGGGGGAAGGTGAGAGGGTGAGGTCAAAAGAGGAGAGGAGTGGAAAGAAGGAGGCAGAGAGGAATGAGTCAAAGGTAGACGTGGGGAGGTTAAAGTCGCCCAGAACTGTGAGAGGTGAGCCGTCCTCAGGAAAGGAGCTTATCAAGGCATCAAGCTCATTGATGAACTCTCCGAGGAACCTGGAGGGCGATAAATGATAAGGATGTTAAGCTTGAAAGGGCTGGTAACTGTGACAGCATGGAATTCAAAGGAGGCGATAGACAGATGGGTAAGGGAGAAAGAGAAATGACCACTTGGGAGAGATGAGGATCCCGGTGCCACCACCCCGCTGACCAGAAGCTCTCGGGGTGTGCGAGAACACGTGGGCAGACGAAGAGAGAGCAGTAGGAGTAGCAGTGTTGTCTGTGGTGATCCATGTTTCCGTCAGTGCCAAGAAGTCGAGGGACTGGAGGGAGGCATAGGCTGAGATGAACTCTGCCTTGTTGGCCGCAGATCGGCAGTTCCAGAGGCTACCGGAGACCTGGAACTCCACGTGGGTCGTGCGCGCTGGGACCACCAGATTAGGGTGGCCGCGGCCACGCGGTGTGGAGCGTTTGTATGGTCTGTGCAGAGAGGAGAGAACAGGGATAGACAGACACATAGTTGACAGGCTACACAAGAGGCTACGCTAATGCAAAGGAGATTGGAATGACAAGTGGACTACACGTCTCGAGTGTTCAGAAAGTTAAGCTTACGTAGCAAGAATCTTATTGACTAAAATGATTAAAATGATACAGTACTGCTGAAGTAGGCTAGCTGGCAGAGGCTGCGTTGTTGACTATGTAGGCTAGCTGGCAGTGTCTGCGTTGTTGACACTACACTAATCAAGTCGTTCCGTTGAGTGTAATAGTTTCTACTGTGCTACTGTGCTGCTATTCGGGGCTAGCTGGCTAGCTAGCAGTGTTGATTACGTTACGTTGCGTTAAAAGAACGACAATAGCTGGCTAGCTAACCTAGGAAATCGCTCAAGACTACACAATTATCTTTGATACAAAGACGGCTATGTAGCTAGCTATGTAGCTAGCTACGATCAAACAAATCAAGCCGTTGTACTGTAATGAAATTAAATGAAAAATGTGATACTACCTGTGGAGCGAAGCGAAATGCGACCGGATTGTTGAGTGCGGAAGTTCTGTTCGGTAGACGTTGGCTAGCTGTTGGCTAGCTAGCAGTGTCTCCTACGTTAAGGACGACAAATAGCTGGCTAGCTAACCTCGGTAAATTAAGATAATCACTCTAAAACTACACACTCTAAACTACACAATTATCTTGGATACGAAGACAGCAAAGACAACTATGTAGCTAGCTAACACTACACTAATCAAGTCTTTCAGTTGAGTGTAATAGTTGTGCTGCTATTCGGTAGACGGTGGACGTTTGCTAGCTGGCTAGCTGCTGGGCAGATAGCAGTGTAGACTACGTTAGGACGACGAAATACGATAATTACGCAATTATCTTTGATACAAAGACGGCTATGTAGCTAGCTAAGAAGAAATTGCTAAGATTAGACAAATCAAACCGTTGTACTATAATGAAATGTAATGAAAAGTAATACTACCTGCGGACCGAAGTGCGGATGCGACCGCTCGCTCCAACCCGGAAGTCTATCCATTTATGGTCTTAACAGATCTTCCTTCTATATCTACTGGACCTATCCATTTATGGTCTTAACAGAACTTCCTTCTATATCTACTGGACCTATCCATTTATGGTCTTAACAGAACTTCCTTCTATATCTACTGGACCTATCCATTTATGGTCTTAACAGAACTTCCTTCTATATCTACTGGACCTATCCATTTATGGTCTTAACAGAACTTCCTCACTGTATTGTTGCCTTCTCTTTATCAGGCTGTCTCTCTTGAAGTGTCAGGGGAGATAATAGGGGCTATCTGTACTGTAACAATGTGAAGTGTAGTGTTACTGTAACAATGTGTAGTGTAGTGTTACTGTAACAATGTGTAGTGTAGTGTTACTGTGACAATGTGTAGTGTTACTGTAACAATGTGTAGTGTAGTGTTACTGTAACAATGTGTAGTGTAGTGTTACTGTAACAATGTGTAGTGTTACTGTGACAATGTGTAGTGTTACTGTAACAATGTGTAGTGTAGTGTTACTGTGACAATGTGAAGTGTAGTGTTACTGTAACAATGTGTAGTGTAGTGTTACTGTAACAATGTGTAGTGTAGTGTTACTGTAACAATGTGTAGTGTAGTGTTACTGTGACAATGTGTAGTGTTACTGTAACAATGTGTAGTGTAGTGTTACTGTAACAATGTGTAGTGTAGTGTTACTGTAACAATGTGTAGTGTAGTGTTACTGTGACAATGTGTAGTGTTACTGTAACAATGTGTAGTGTAGTGTTACTGTAACAATGTGTAGTGTAGTGTTACTGTGACAATGTGTAGTGTAGTGTTACTGTGACAATGTGTAGTGTTACTGTAACAATGTGTAGTGTAGTGTTACTGTGACAATGTGTATTGTAGTGTTACTGTAACAATGTGTAGTGTAGTGTTACTGTAACAATGTGTAGTGTAGTGTTACTGTGACAATGTGTAGTGTTACTGTAACAATGTGTAGTGTAGTGTTGCTGTGACAATGTGGAGTGTTACTGTAACAATGTGTAGTGTAGTGTTACTGTGACAATGTGTAGTGTTACTGTAACAATGTGTAGTGTAGTGTTACTGTAACAATGTGTAGTGTAGTGTTACTGTGACAATGTGGAGTGTTACTGTAACAATGTGTAGTGTAGTGTTACTGTAACAATGTGTAGTGGTACTGTAACAATGTGGAGTGTTACTGTAACAATGTGTAGTGTAGTGCTACTGTAACAATGTGTAGTGTAGTGCTACTGTAACAATGTGGAGTGTTACTGTAACAATGTGTAGTGTACTGCTACTGTAACAATGTGTAGTGTAGTGCTACTGTAACAATGTGTAGTGTAGTGTTACTGTAACAATGTGGAGTATTACTGTAACGATGTGTAGTGTTACTGTAACAATGTGTAGTGTTACAGTAACAGTGTGGAGTATTACTGTAACAATGTGGAGTGTTACTGTAACAATGTGGAGTGTTACTGTAACAATGTGTAGTGTAGTGTTACTGTAACAATGTGGAGTATTACTGTAACAATGTGTAGTGTAGTGTTACTGTAACAATGTGTTGTGTAGTGTTACTGTAACAATGTGTAGTGTATTGTTACTGTGACAATGTGTAGTGTATTGTTACTGTGACAATGTGTAGTGTTACTGTAACAATGTGTAGTGTTACTGTGACAATGTGTAGTGTATTGTTACTGTAACAATGTGTAGTGTAGTGTTACTGTGACGATGTGTAGTGTTACTGTAACAATGTGTAGTGTTACTGTGACGATGTGTAGTGTATTGTTACTGTGACAATGTGTAGTGTTACCCATAACAATGTGTAGTGTTACTGTGACCATGTGTAGTGTATTGTTACTGTGACAATGTGTAGTGTAGTGTTACTGTAACAATGTGTAGTGTTACTGTAACAATGTGTAGTGTAGTGTTACTGTAACAATGTGTAGTGTAGTGTTACTGTAACAATGTGTAGTGTATTGTTACTGTGACAATGTGTAGTGTAGTGTTACTGTAACAATGTGTAGTGTAGTGTTACTGTAACAATGTGTAGTGTAGTGTTACTGTGACGATGTGTAGTGTTACTGTAACAATGTGTAGTGTTACTGTGACCATGTGTAGTGTATTGTTACTGTGACAATGTGTAGTGTAGTGTTACTGTGACAATGTGTAGTGTAGTGTTACTGTGACAATGTGTAGTGTTACTGTGACAATGTGTAGTGTAGTGTTACTGTAACAATGTGTAGTGTTACTGTAACAATGTGTAGTGTAGTGTTACTGTAACAATGTGTAGTGTAGTGTTACTGTAACAATGTGTAGTGTATTGTTACTGTGACAATGTGTAGTGTAGTGTTACTGTAACAATGTGTAGTGTAGTGTTACTGTGACAATGTGTAGTGTAGTGTTACTGTGACAATGTGTAGTGTAGTGTTACTGTAACAATGTGTAGTGTTACTGTAACAATGTGTAGTGTAGTGTTACTGTAACAATGTGTAGTGTAGTGTTACTGTGACAATGTGTAGTGTAGTGTTACTGTAACAATGTGTAGTGTTACTGTAACAATGTGTAGTGTATTGTTACTGTAACAATGTGTAGTGTAGTGTTACTGTGACAATGTGTAGTGTTACTGTGACAATGTGTTGTGTAGTGTTACTGTGACAATGTGTAGTGTAGTGTTACTGTAACAATGTGTAGTGTTACTGTGACAATGTGTAGTGTAGTGTTACTGTAACAATGTGTAGTGTAGTGTTACTGTGACAATGTGTAGTGTAGTGTTACTGTAACAATGTGTAGTGTAGTGTTACTGTGACAATGTGTAGTGTAGTGTTACTGTAACAATGTGTAGTGTAGTGTTACTGTAACAATGTGTAGTGTAGTGTTACTGTAACAATGTGTAGTGTTACTGTAACAATGTGTAGTGTAGTGTTACTGTAACAATGTGTAGTGTAGTGCTACTGTAACAATGTGTAGTGTTACTGTAACAATGTGTAGTGTAGTGCTACTGTAACAATGTGTAGTGTTACTGTAACAATGTGTAGTGTTACTGTAACAATGTGTAGTGTAGTGTTACTGTAACAATGTGTAGTGTAGTGTTACTGTAACAATGTGTAGTGTTACTGTGACAATGTGTAGTGTAGTGTTACTGTAACAATGTGTAGTGTAGTGTTACTGTAACAATGTGTAGTGTAGTGTTACTGTGACAATGTGTAGTGTAGTGTTACTGTAACAATGTGTAGTGTAGTGTTACTGTGACAATGTGTAGTGTAGTGTTACTGTAACAATGTGTAGTGTAGTGTTACTGTAACAATGTGTAGTGTAGTGTTACTGTGACAATGTGTAGTGTAGTGTTACTGTAACAATGTGTAGTGTAGTGTTACTGTAACAATGTGTAGTGTTACTGTAACAATGTGTAGTGTAGTGTTACTGTAACAATGTGTAGTGTAGTGTTACTGTAACAATGTGTAGTGTTACTGTGACAATGTGTAGTGTTATTATGTGGTAGTGTGGCGACACTGTCTAACACTGTCTAATTAAAGTCAGTGTGGTTCCCTCTCTACCCAGGAAGAAAAACCACTCTGCCCGCCTCAATTTCATATCCTTTTATATTCAGTCAAAGCATATTGTGGGAGACAGTGGAAGCAAGAGACAGAGGCAGAGAGAGAGAGAAAGAGGGAAAAGACAGGAGAGTGTTTTTGAGTGATAGACAGTTCATTTACATTTGGTGGGTAAGTGAGTGGTAGACTGATATTTAGAGAGAGAACGGGAATCAGCGAGAATAAGAAAGGTAGAAAGAGAGAAACAGAAATAGAGAGTGTGAGAGGAGAGAAAGAGGAATGAACAGTGTTATTCCTCCATTCTCTCAGGGATCTACACCTCTCCCTTTCTCTCTCTCTGTCTTTCAGCCTGGGACCTGATCTGTTTACAGTCCTAACAGGCTATCTCAGAGTACCCCAGACAGAGAATACTGTATCTATACATCTGTGTGTGTCTCACTGACTAACTGTGTGTCTGTGTACCTCTATGTCCATGTGGGTGCCTGTCTATGTGTCTCTGTGAGTGTGTGTTTCTCTGTGTGATTGTGTGTGTCTGTATGATTGTGTGTGTCTGTGTCTGGTGTCTCTGCGTGAGTGTGTCTGTGTCTGCCAGTCATTGTGTGTATCGATGTGTGACTATTTACCCCCCACCTACTGAAGTTCATCCAAGCATTATAAGTTAATCTGCCATAATGGGGAAAAAAGGAGAGCTGGAGGAAGGGAGGGAGAAGGTGGGGGAGGGAGAGAGGGAGGGAGGGAGTAGGTGGGGGAGTTTGATGGTGCTGTGAGTGAGCGCGAGTACATGTGTGCATTCATTTTTGGGGTGGGGTGAAAGAAATGCACTTAAAGGCCTAGTGCAGTCCAAAAATGTGATTTTTCTGTGTTTTATGATATATTTCCACACATAATGCCCTTTTAGTGTAAGAACTCTTGACGTTTCAGCCTGTTTTGATGGCATGGAGTTTTGGCCTGCCTGGTGACATCACCAGGTGGTAAATTAGATAATAGACCAATAAGAAAGAGAGTTCCAAACCTCTCTGTCAATAACAGCAAATGTTCCATTTTCTCCTCCCCACTCAGACGACAGAACTAGCAACATTCTTGCTTGAGAAATTGCTCGTTGATAAGAAGCTGATTATTTTTGACCATTTTAATTGAAAACAATCACAGTAAGGTACTTAATTGTTACCCAGAAATGATTTGATATTGAGATTAAAACGGCAACATTGGACCTTTAAGGAGAGACGGAGCGTTTTAAATCCGAGGAGGATTATTCTGTGTTTTGGGACAGCGGGTGTTGATAACCCCAGCAGACAGTTCATGTTGTTTGGGTGAAGTCCTGTCTCTGACTACCCTCAGTCCCAGTCATAAATCTACACTAAATAAGATAAGAACGATGGATTGAGGACGAAGGGCAGAGAGACGAAACTACATCCCAAAACAATGAGTGATTCACAAACCTGTCTCAGAGAGAGGAGAGTTTAAGTGAGGATTGGTAAATCTGCAAGACACATTCACATGAGGATTGATAAGGAAAGATAAGACCAATCAATCAATCTTTTTTTTTTTACCCAGAGAGGAGTTTGAACAACCAAATGAGAAGTGTGAGATCTGGTGGATGGAAGTGTGTTCCGTTAGCTAGTGTTTTTGTTTTGTTTTTGTACTTTAAGGATTTTGAACCCCAGGAAGCGTAGCTGCTGCCGTAATAAATACATATACACTCGTAGCTGGTGACACACTAGGTGGTACACACACAGTACAATGTGATCTCCTTGTGGCTGGAGTTCCCGTATCTCTCTGGCCTCCTTCTCCCAAACTCCTGTTGGCAATGTCAACACGGTTAAAGCCTGTTTGACTAAGAGGGGGGAGGAGTTAACTCTGAGGGAAAGGAAGGAGAGAAAGAAAGGAGGGAGAGAGAGGGAGGCGGGGGGAGGTGGCAGGTGCGAGGGTGATTGTGATGGTGGAACAGAGCAGAGTAGGCAGCAGTGCACTGACCCATACTCTGCACCCCCTCTCCTTCTCTCCCCTCTCTCCTTCTCTCCCCCTCTCCTTCTCTTCCTCTCCTCCATCTCATAAGTGCTCTACAGCAGCCCTGGCTGACTTCCTCTGTGTTTCTCTCCCCTACCACGCACATACACCACCGTACACACTTCTGCTGCTCCTCCCCTCCTCATTGTTAGTCTCTATCTCTCCTCCTCTGTGTTTCTCTCTCTATTCCTCTATCTCTCCCTCGCAGACCCATAGGCTTTACCGGCCTGCTGAGCCTGGCCTGTTAAAAGGAGGGATGTGGGGATAAAAGATGGGGGAAGTTCTCCGTTAGACCTGTTATCTCATTATTGTCATGCTGACTTGTCATGCACTGTGACTTGGCCCCCTAAGGAGTACACTCACCCTATTCAAAGACCCCTTTATTCAGAGAGGCCACTCATTTTTCACATAGAGGACAAAGTGTGACAGTTCAGCATAATTTAGACCTGTCCTCACCAGATTCATGTCTCTCTGCTGGTTGCAGACTCAGACTTTTGTGTGCACCTGCAGAAGTCTTGTTACAGGCCATTATGATTTGATGTCAGTGAATAATAGTGACTAATAAGAGAATATCCATTTTCTCTACATGTCTCATTTTATCCTCTCCCTCTTTACCAAACCATGTCCCAGGTGACTTGTAGAAGGGACCTGTAGTGTAGAGTGAACCAGCAACCAGTATAGCTCTCTCTCTCTCTCTCTCTCTCTCTCTCTCTGTCTCTTTCTTTCTCTCTCTCTCTTTCTTTCTTTCTTTCTTTCTTTCTTTCTTTCTTTCTTTCTTTCTTTCTTTCTTTCTTTCTTTCTTTCTTTCTCTCTCTCTCTCTCTCTCTCTCTCTCTCTCTCTCTCTCTCTCTGTCTCTTTCTTTCTCTCCCTCTCTCTCTCTCTCTCTCTCTCTCTTTCTTTCTTTCTTTCTTTCTTTCTTTCTTTCTTTCTTTCTTTCTTTCTTTCTTTCTTTCTTTCTCTCTCTCTCTCTCTCTCTCTCTCTCTCTCTCTCTCTCTCTTTGTCTCTCTTTCTGTATCTGCTGCCAAAGCAGAGCCTCATTAGAACTGAAGGGATTCCTGTCTAAATGAGACTGTCTGAGTGCCACTCACAACCACTGTAGAGGGAGAGAGAGAGTGGGGTGAGGGGGCAGACAGAGGAGGAGAGAGAGATAGAGGGGGATGGAGGGGGGGGGGTGGATTGGGATTTTTTTTTTGTACAGAGAAAGGTATACTCAGGCGCACCTCCAGTATTTGAACATATTTGTTTCTGTATCTGACCCTTGTCGGGTCTCAACAGTAGTACAGTACAGTAGGAAGTGTCTGTGACTGTTAGAGCCGGGAAGTGAGAGCTGGGTCGCAGCACCATGCTGTTTACCCTACTAAACTACAATACCCTTTCCTTGTTTACCCCTGCCTACTAACAGTATGTGTAACCAAGTTGCCAACGGGATTGCCTTTGTTCCACAAACAAAACACTTGAGTGTGAGAATGTGGAAACTGGAGAAAGGAGGTAGCGAGATAAAGGAATAATAAATAGGAGGAAATATATTTTTAGGAGGCATAAGTGGTGGTTGAGAGGTTAACTCTGAAACATGGAAAAGGAGCGTGTGTGCGTGTGTGTGTGCGTGTGCGTGCAGTCATACTGCAATTAGAACTTGAGAAGTTCACTCTGACTGATCAGTATGTACATGTGGGTTGGCAGGACTGTGGGGGTACACATAGAGAGGCATTCTGGCAGGGCTTTGGGTGTACACATAGAGAGGCTTTCTGGCAGGGCTGTGGGGGTACACATAGAGAGGCTTTCTGGCAGGGCTGTGGGGGTACACATAGAGAGGCATTCTGGCAGGGCTTTGGGTGTACACATAGAGAGGCTTTCTGGCAGGGCTGTGGGGGTACACATAGAGAGGCTTTCTGGCAGGGCTGTGGGGGTACACATAGAGAGGCTTTCTGGCAGGGCTGTGGGGGTACACATAGAGAGGCATTCTGGCAGGGCTGTGGGGGTACACATAGAGAGGCTTTCTGGCAGGGCTGTGGGGGTACACATAGAGAGGCTTTCTGGCAGGGCTGTGGGGGTACACATAGAGAGGCTTTCTGGCAGGGCTGTGGGGGTACACATAGAGAGGCTTTCTGGCAGGGCTGTGGGGGTACACATAGAGAGGCTTTCTGGCAGGGCTGTGGGGGTACACATAGAGAGGCAGGGCTGGGGTCTTACTGCAGGAGAGACTGATGACAAACTGAAGGGACACGTGATGTTTCTGTAACACTTTACTTAAAGCCAACAGGTACAGGTATAATGGATTATGATACGGTTGCAATGCATTGTGCATCATAAAGGTTAATGAATGCTTATAACAAGTAATACAGCATTATAGACCTGTGATCCACTGTACCACTGCACTGTAAATAATGTTACTGGATCTTCTGTCCAGTGAAAAACCATTGAAAGGCATCCTTTCTTGAAGAATTCCCTTGTCACAAACACATTTCATCCTTTCCAGACTGACAATAATAGCTGATACCTTTTATCTGAATCAAAGTAGAGCCAGTTACTTTATCCTAGTTTCCCCTGGCCACTACACTAATCAAATGTATTTATATAGCCCTTATTACATCAGCTGATATCTCAAAGTGCACTACAGAAACCCAGCCTAAAACCCCAAACAGCAAGCAATGCAGGTGTAGAAGCCCGGTGGCTAGGAAAAACTCCCTAGAAAGGCCAAAACCTAGGAAGAAACCTAGAGAGGAACCAGGCTATGAGGGGTGGCCAGTCCTCTTCTGGCTGTGCCGGGTGGAGATTATAACAGAACATGGCCAAGATGTTCAAATGTTCATAAATGACCAGCAGGGTCAAATAATAATAATCACAGTAGTTGTCTAGGTTGCAACAAGTCAGCCTCTCAGGAGTAAATGTCAGTTGGCTTTTCATAGCCGATCATTGAGAGTATCTCTACCGCTCCTGCTGTCTCTAGAGAGTTGAAAACAGCTAGTCTTGGACAGGTAGCACGTCCGGTGAACAGGTCAGGGTTCCATAGCCGCAGGCAGAACAGTTGAAACTGGAGAAGCAGCACGGCCAGGTGGACTGGGGACAGCAAGGAGTCATCATGCCAGGTAGTCCTGAGGCATGGTCCAAGGGCTCAGGTCCTCGGACAGCCAAAGCACAGCCCCCACACCACTATAGGGATATCTTCAACCACCAACTTACCATCCTGAGACAAGGCCGAGTATAGCCCACAAAGATCTCCGCCACGGCACAACCCAAAGGCGGGCACCAACCCACTACACTAAAGTACACTATAGTACAGTACACTACAGTATACTACAGTACACTACAGTATAGTACAGTACACTACGGTACACTACAGTACACTACACTATAGTATACTACACTACAGTATACTACAGTACACTACACTACAGTACACTACACTACAGAGAACAACAGTGCTCGGTATTTTTGGACACCGATTTGCCGATTAAAAAAATATATATATAATTATTTTTTTTTACACCTTTATTTAACTAGGCAAGTCAGTTAAGAACATATTCTTATTTTCAATGACGGCCTAGGAACGGTGGGTTAACTGCCTTGTTCAGTGGCAGAACGACAGATTTTTACCTTGTCAGCTCGGGGATTTGGTTTTGCAGCCTTCCGGTTACTAGTCCAACGCTCTAACCACCTGCCTTACATTGCACTCCACGAGGAGCCTGCGTGGCAGACTGACTACCTGTTACGCGAGGGCAGCAAGGAGCAAAGGTAAGTTGCTAGTTAGCATTAAACTTATGTTATAAAAAACAATCAATCTTAACATAATCACTAGTTAACTACACATGGTTGATGATATTACTAGTTTATCTAGTGGGTCCTGCGTTGCATATAATCGATGCGGTGCCTGTTAATTTCTCATTGAATCATAGCCTACTTTAACAAGCGCTGCACCAATGTACTTAACCATAAACATCAATGCCTTTCTTTAAAATCAATACACAAGTATATATTTTTAAACCTGCATATTTAGTTAATATTGCCTGTGAACATGAATTTCTTTTAACTAGGGAAATTGTGTAATTTCTCTTGCGTTCCGTGCAAGCAGTCAGGGTATATGCAGCAGTTTGGGCTGCATGGCTCATCGCGAACTGTGTGAAGTCCATTTATTCCTAACAAAGACTGTAATTAATTTGCCAGAATTGTACATAATTATGACATAACATTGAAGGTTGTACAATGTAACAGCAATATTTAGACTTAGGGATGCCATCCGTTAGATAAAATACTGAATGAATAAACGTTTTGTTTTTCGAAATGATAGTGTCACGTCCTGACCTTAGTTCCTTTTTTATGTCTCTATTTTAGTTTGGTCAGGGCGTGAGTTGGGGTGGGCATTCTATGTTTTTGTTCTATGGGTTATAGTTCTATGTGTTTGGCCTGGTATGGTTCCCAATCAGAGGCAGCTGTCAATCGTTGTCTCTGATTGAGAACCATACTTAGGTAGCCTGTTCCCACCTGGTGTTTGTGGGTAGTTGTTTTCTGTGTCTGTGTTTTCACCAGAACTGTTTCGATTTTCATTTCTTTCCCTCACTTTGTTATTTTGTATTTTTCGTGTTCTGATCGAATACATTTAACATGGACACGTACCACTCTGCATTTTGGTCCGATCTTGACTACTCTTCCAAAGACAAAGAGGAGAACCGTTACAGATAGTTTCTGGATTCGACCATTTTAATGACCAAAGGCTCATATTTCTGTGTTATTATGTTATAACTAAGTCTATGATTTGATAGAGCAGTCTGACTGAGAGGTGGTAGGCAGCAGCAGGCTCGTAAGCATTCATTCAAACAGCACTTTCGTGCGTTTGACAGCAGCTCTTCGCAATGCATCAAGCATTGCGCTGTTTATGACTTCAAGCCTATCAACTCCCGAGATTAGGCTGGTGTAACCGATGTGAAATGGCTAGCTAGTTAGCGGGGTGCGCGCTAATAGCATTTCAATCGGTGACGTCACTCGCTCTGAGACTTGGAGTAGTTGTTCCCTTTGCTCTGCAAGGGCTGCGGCTTTTGTGGAGCGATGGGTAACGCTGCTTCGAGGGTGGCTGTTGTCGATGTGTTCCTGGTTCGAGCCCAGGTAGAAGCGAGGAGAGGAACAGAAGCTATACTGTTACACTGGCAATACTATAGTGCCTATAAGAACATCCAATAGTCAAAGGTTTATGAAATCAAATGGTATAGAGAGAAATAGTCCTATAATTCCTAAAATAACTACAACCTAAAACTTCTTACCTGGGAATATTGAAGACTTGTGTTAAAAGGAACCACCAGCTTTCATATGTTCTCATGTTCTGAGCAAGGAACTTAAATGTTAGCTTTCTTACATAGCACATATTGCACTTTTACTTTCTTCTCCAACACTTTGTTTTTGCATTATTTAAAATAAAAATGGAATATGTTTCATTATTTATTTGAAGCTAAATTGATTTTATTGATGTATTATATTAAGTTAAAATAAGTGTTCATTCAGTATTGTTGTAATTGTCATTATTACAAATAAATGTAAAAAATTGTCCGAT
This sequence comes from Oncorhynchus nerka, assembly GCF_034236695.1. Taxonomy (NCBI): domain Eukaryota; kingdom Metazoa; phylum Chordata; class Actinopteri; order Salmoniformes; family Salmonidae; genus Oncorhynchus; species Oncorhynchus nerka. Next base: position 29,595,832 of record NC_088409.1, on the reverse strand, counting down.
TAATCGGTATCGGCTTTTTTTGGTCCTCCAATAATCGGTATCGGTATCGCCGTTGAAAAA